>NW_017189663.1:300000-406487 GCF_001704415.2 Capra hircus | reverse complement strand
TAATCTTTGCTTTTTGGTATTTGTTATCAATTTTGTACCTTTAAAAACCTAATCTTCAGTATTCATCTTTAACTTGAGAGGCAAGATTACTGGCTTGACTACTCTCTCCTCTTTGGCTCTCCTTTTTCTCCACCAAGTTGCCTCTACCTCCTCCCTCCCCCTTTTCATCTCTACCCAACTGTGAATCTCTGTGTGTTTTCCAGATGGTGGAGAACACTTAGGTAACTGGTTAATGGCTGGATCTGTCTCTCTCATTTTATTTCCTCTGTTATCCTCTTGGCCACCTCGGTCTCCTTCCTCCCTCTCCTCTTCTCTGTAACTCCATGAACATCTCTGAGCGGTCCAGACTGTGGAGTGCAAATAAGGAAGTGATTACTGGCTAGCTTGCTCTCTCCTCTTTTGATCCCCACCTCATCTCATTCCAGTCACCTTACCTCCCACTCCCTCTTCTCTTCTCCATGTAACTCTGTGAACCTCTCTGGGTGTCTCTCATGTGGAGAAACTTTTCATCTTTAACCTAGGTGTTTTATCATCGGTGATGTATAGATGGAGAATCTTGAGGCTACCGTAAAAATAAAACTGAAAACTAGAAGCAGGAGGCTTAAGTCCAAATCCTGAGAAGACCAGAAAACTCCTGACTCCAGAAACATTAATTGATAGGAGCTCATCAAATGCCTCCATACCTACACTGAAACTAAGCACCACCAAGGCGAACAAGTTCCACAGCAAGACATACCATGCAAATTCTCCAGCAACACAGGAACACACCCCTGAGCTTCAATATACAGGTAGCTCAAAGTTACTCCAAACCCACTGACATCTCATAACTCATTACTGGACACTTCATTGCACTCCAGAGAGAAGAAATGCTGTTCCACCGACCAGAACTCCAACACAGGTTTCCCTCACCAAGAAACCTTGACAGCCACTGATACAACCCCACCCACAGTGAGGAAACCCCATAATAAAGAGTACTCCACAAACTGCCAGAGTACAGAAAGGCCACCCCAAACGCAGCAATATAAACCAAGATGAAGAAACAGAGAAATACTTAGCAGGTAAAGGAACAGGATAAATGCTCACCAAACCAAACAAAAGAGGAAGAGATAAGGAATCTACCTGATAAAGAATTCCAAATATTGATAGTGAAAATGATCCAAAATCTTGAAATCAAAATGAATCACAGATAAATAACCTGGAGACAAGGATTGAGAAGATGCAAGAAAGGTTTAACAAGGACCTAGAAGAAATAAAAAAGAGTCAGTATATAATGAATAATGCAATAAATGAGATCAGAAACACTCTGGAGGCAACAAATAGTAGAATGATGGAGGTGGAAGATAGATTACTGAAATAGAAGATAGAATGTTAGAAATAAATGAATCAGAGAGGAAAAAATAAAAACGAAATAAAAGAAATGAGGATAATCTCAGAGACCTCCAGGACAATAGGAAACACTCCAACATTCGAATTATAGGAGTCCCAGAGGAAGAAAACAAAAAGAAAGACCATGAGAAAATAATTGAGGAGATAACAGTTGAAAACTTGCCTAAAATTGGGGGAAGAAATAATCACCCAAGTCCAAAGAACCTAGAGAGTCCCAAACAGGATAAACCTAAGGCCAAACACCCCAAGACACATATTAATCAAATTAACAAAGATTAAATGCAAAGAACAGATATGAGAGCAGGCAAGGGAAAAAACAACAAAATAACACACAAGGGGATTCCCATAAGGATAACAGTTTCTTTCAATAGAAACTCTCCAGGCCAGGAGGGAATAGCAAGACATACGTAAAGTAATGAAAGAAAATAACCTACAACCCAGATTACTGTACCCAGCAAGGATCTCATTCAAATATGAAGGAGAAATCAAAAGCTTTACAGACAAGCAAAAGCTGAGAGAATTCAGCACCACCAAACCAGCTCTCCAACAAATGCTAAAGGATATTCTCTAGACAGGAAACATGAAAAGGTATATAAACCCAAACCCAAAACAATAAAGTAAATGGCAACGGATCATACTTATCAATAATTACCTTAAATGTAAATGGGTTGAATGCCCCTACCAAAAGACAAAGACTGGCTGAATGGATAAAAAAAACAAGACCCCTATATATGTTGTCTACAAGAGACCCACTTCAAAACACGGGACACATACAGAGTGAAAGTGAAGAGCTGGAAAAAGACATTCCATGTAAACAGAGACCAAAAGAAAGCAGGAGTAGCAATACTCATATCAGATAAAATAGACTTTAAAACAAAGGCTGTGAAAAGAGACAAAAAAGGACACTGCATAAGGATCAAAGGATTAATCCAAGAAGAGGCTATAACAATTATAAATATATATGCACCCAAAATAGGAGCACCACTATATGTAAGACAAATGCTAACAAGTATGAAAGGGAAATTAACAATAACAGAATAATAGCGGGAGACTTTAATACCCCACTCACACCTATGGACAGATCAACTAAACAGAAAGTTAACAAAGAAACAGAAACTTAAGTGATACAATAGACCAGTTAGACCTAATTGATATCTATAGGACATTTCACCCCAAAACAATGAATTCACCTTTTTTTCAAGTGCTCATGGAAGCTTCTCCAGGATAGATCACATCCTGGGCCATAAATCTAGCCTGGATGAATTCAAAAAAACTGATATCATTCCAAGCATCTTTTCTGACCATAATGCATTAAGATTAGATCTCAATTACAGGAGAAAATCTATTAAAAATTCCAACATATGGAGGCTTAACAACACACTTCTGAATAAACAACAAATCACAGAAGAAATCAAAAAAGAATCAAAATATGCATAGAAACTAATGAAAATAAAACACAACAACACAAAACCTGTGGGACACTATAAAGCAGTGCTAAGGGGAAAGTTGAAAGCAATACAGGCATACCTCAAGAAACAAGAAAAAAGTCAAAGAAATAACCTAACTCTACACCTAAAGCAACTAGAAAAGGAAGAAATGGAGAACCCGAGGGTTAGTAGAAGGAAAGAAATCTTAAAAATTAGGGTAGAAATAAATGCAAAAGAAACAAAAGAGACCATAGCAAAAATCAACAAAGCCAAAAGCTGGTTCTTTGAGAGGATAAATAAAATTGACAAACCATTAGCCAGATTCATCAAGAAACAAAGGGAGAAAAATCAAATCAATAAAATTAGAAATGAAGATGGAGAGATCACAACAGACAACACAGAATTACAAAGGATCCTAAGAGACTACTATCAGCAATTATGGGCCAATAAAATGGACAACGTGGAAGAAATGGACAAATTCTTAGAAAAGTACAATTTTCCAAAACTGAACCAGGAAGAAATAGAAAATCTTAACAGACCAATCACAAGCACAGAAATTGAAACTGTAATCAGAAATCTTCCAGCAAACAAAAGCCCAGGTCCAGACAGCTTCACAGCTGAATTCTACCAAAAATTTCGAGAAGAGCTAACACCTATCCTACTCAAACTCTTCCAGAAAGTTGCAGAGGAAGGTAAACTTCCAAACTCATTCTATGAGTCCACGATCACCCTAATACCAAAACCTGACAAAGATGCCACAATAAAAGAAAATGACAGGCCAATATTACTGATGAACATAGATGCAAAAATCCTTAACGAAATTCTAGCAATCAGAATCCAACAACACATTAAAAAGTTCATACACCATGACCAAGTGGCTTTATCCCAGGAATGCAAGGATTCTTCACTATCTGTAAATCAATCAATGTAATTCACCACATTAACAAATTGAAAATAAAAGCCATATGATCATCTCAATAGATGCAGAGAAAGCCTTTGACAAAATTCAACATCCATTTATGATAAAAAATCTCCAGAAAGCAGGAATAGAAGAAACACATCTCAACATAATTAAAGGTATATATGACAAACCCACAGCAAACATTATCCTCAAAGGTGAAAAGTTGAAAGTATTTCCCCTAAAGTCAGGAACAAGACAAGAGTGCCCACTTTCACTGCTACTATTCAACATAGTTCTGAACGTTTTGGCTACAGGAATCAGAGCAGAAAAGGAAATAAAATGAATCCAAATCGGAAAAGAAGAGTAAAACTGTCACTGTTTGCAGATGACATGATCCTCTACATAGAAAACCCTAAAGACTCCACAAGAAAATTACTAGAACTAATGAATGAATATAGCAAAGTTGCAGGATATAAAATCAACACACAGAAATTGCTTGCATTCCTATACACTAATAATGAGAAAGTAGAAAAAGAAATTAAGGAAACAATTCCATTCACCATTGCAAGGAAAAGAATAAAATACTTAGGAATATATCTACCTAAAGAAACTAAAGACCTATATATCGAAAACTATAAAACACTGATGAAAGAAATCAAAGAGGACATTAATAGATGGAGAAATATACCATGCTCATGGATCAGAAGAATCAATATAGTAAAAATGAGTATACTACCCAAAGCAATCTACAGATTCAATGCAAATCCTATCAAGCTACCAGCAGTATTTTTCACAGAGCTAGAACAAATAATTTCACAATTTGTATGGAAATACCAAAAACCTTGAATAGCCAAAGCTATGTTGAGAAAGAAGAATGGAACTGGAGGAATCAACCTGCCTGACATCAGGCTCTACTACAAAGCCACAGTCATCAAGACAGTATGGTACTGGCACAAAGACAGAACTATAGATCAATGGAACAAAATAGAAAGCCCAGAGATAAATCCACACACCTATGGACACATTGTCTTTGACCAAGGAGGCAAGAATAAACAATAGATTAACGACAATTTCTTTATCAAGTGGTGCTGGGAAAACTGGTCAACCTCTTGTAAAAGAATGAAACTAGAACACTTTCTAACTCCATACACAAAAATAAACTCAAAATGGATTAAAGATCTAAACGTAAGACCAGAAACTATAAAACTTCTAGAGGAGAACATAGGCAAACCACTCTCCGACATAAATCATAGCAGGATCCTCTATGACCACCTCCCAGATTACTGGAAATAAAAGCAAAAATAAACAAGTGGGATCTAATTAAAATTAAAAGCTTTGACACAACAAAGGAAACTATAAGCAAGGTGAAAAGACAGCCTTCAGAATGGGAGAAAATAATAGTAAATGAAGCAACTGACAAACAACTAATCTCAAAAATATACAAGCAATTTATGCAGCTCAATTCCAGAACAATAAATGACCCAATCAAAAAATGGACCAAAGAACTAAACAGACATTTCTCTAAAGAAGACATACGGATGGCTAACAAACACATGAAAACATGTTCAACATCACTCATTATCAGAGAAATGCAAGTCAAAACCACAATGAGGTACCATTTCATGCCAGTCAGAATGACTGTGATCCAAAAGTCTACAAGCAATAAGTGCTGGAGAGGGTGTAGAGAAAAGGGAACCCTCTTCCACTGTTGGTGGGAATGCTAACTAGTACAGCCACTATGGAGAACATTGTGGAGATTCCTTAAAAAACTGTAAATAGAACTGCCATATAACCCAGCAATCCCACTGCTGGGCATACATACCAAGGAAACCAGAATTGAAAGAGACACGTCTACCACAATGTTCATCGCAGCACTGTTTATAATGGCGAGGACATGGAAGCAACCTCGATGTCCATCAGCAGACGAATGGATAAGAAAGCTGTGGTACATATACACAGTGGAGTATTCCTCCACCATTAAAAAGAATACAGTTGAATCAGTTCTAATGAGGTGAATGAACCTGGGGCCGATTATACAGAGTGAAGTAAGCCAGAAAGAAAAACACCAATACAGTATACTAACACATATATATGGAATTTAGAAAGATGGTAATGATAACCCTGTATGCAAGACAGCAAAAGAGACACAGATGTATAGAATGGACTTTTGGACTCTGTGGGAGAGGGAGAGGGTGGGATGATTTCGGAGAATGGCATTAAAACATGTATACTATCACATAAGAAATGAATCGCCAGTCTATGTTCGATATAGTGTACAGGATGCTTGGGGCTGGTGCACTGGGATGACCCAGAGAGATGATATGTAGAGGGTAGTGGGAGGTGGGTTCAGGATTGGGAACACATGTACACCCATAGTTGATTCATGTCAATGTATGGCAAAACCAATACAGTATTGTAAAGTAAAAATAAAATAAAATAAAAAGCACACACACACAAATAAAATGTGACATAATTTCCTTTGATATGCAAAGGATGGTTTTGCATAGCAAAAGAAATCATGGATAAAACAGACAACTGGCAGAATGAGAGAAATTATTTGCAAGCACTGTGACTGACAAGAGGTTAACAAGGGATTAATCTCCTAAATATACAAGCAATTCATGCAGCTCTATGTAAAAAAAAAAAATGCTATCATAAATGAGCAGACAAAGTAAATAGGTATTTCTACAAAATAAACATTCGAATGGCCAAGAAGTACATGAAAATACACTCAGCACTGCTAATTATTAGAGAAATGCAAATCAAAACTTCAAAGAGACATTTACTTACACCAATTAGAATGGTCATCATCAAAAGATGTACAAATGCTATAGAAGGTGTGGGGAAAAGGGAGCTCTCCTACAGTGTTGGTGGGATGTAAATTGGTACAGCTACTATGGAGGATGATATGGACGTTTTTAAGAAACTAAAAATAGAGTTACTGTATGATCCAGCATTCCCACTCCTGGGCATATATCTGGGAAAAAGTACATGCAACCCTGTATTCATTGCAGTGCTGTTTACAATAACCAAGGCATTGAAGCAACCTAAATGTTCATCAATTGTTTAATGGATAAAGAAGATATGGTACATATATAGAATGAAATATTACTCAGCCATTAAAGAGAATGAAATAATGCCATTTCCAGCAACATGGTGGAGCTGGAGCTGGAGATTATCATACTTAATGAAGTCAGTCAGAGAAAGACAAATATGTGATCATGCTTATATGCAGAATCTAAAATAATAGACAAACAAGCTTATTTACAAAGCAGAAACAGTTACAGGATTTAGAGAATGAGCTTATGTTACCAAGGGTAAAGGTGGGAGGAGGGATAGATTGGGAATTTAGGATTGACATGTACACACTGCTATATTTAAAACAGATCACAAACAGGACCTAATGTATAGCACAGGCAAGTCTACTCAATACTCTGTAATAATCTAAATGGGAAAAGAATTTGAAAAAGAGTAGATACATATATGTGTATAATTGAATCACTTTGCTATACACCTGAAACTACACATTGTTAATCAACTATATTCCAATATAATGTATAATTTTTGAAATGAAGTATAAATAAAAAATACATAATGGTAAAAAAAACAACCAGATTTTTCCCACACACTCTGTATTCCAATTTTGTGGGACTCAAATATGTGAGAAATCAGGTTTCTCTAATCAGAATTTAAGAGAGCTAATTTTGAAAGCTAACACCATATAAGATGATAGTGGAAACCTTGGGAAGGGTTGATGAAGGTCAGAAAGCTCAATTCAGCGATTTTGAGATAATAATCTCAATAACATTGTTTGACTGTATGTAGCAAGGAATCATTTATAAACTACTATCCTGTATTTGGGAAGCCTCAGTGACTCAGTGATATAGAATCCACCTGCAGTGTAGGAGACAGGGGTTCAATCCCTGAGTGAAAGGACAGAGGAGTGAAAGACAGAATGAGAGGGATGAGAAGGATCAAGGGACTAGACTATCAGAAGAACCAGGAAATTACTAGAAGTTATGGAGATATGTTAGAGAAGACTCTTCTGAGTCCTTTGGACTGTAAGGAGATCAAACCAGTCAATCCTAAAGGAAATCAGTCCTGAATATTCATTGGAAGGACTGATGCTGAAGCTGAAGCTCCAATACTTTGGCCACCTGATGTAATGAATGGACTCACTGGAAAAGATTCAGATACTAGGAAAAATTGAAGATAGGAGGAGAAGGGGTAACAGAGGATGACATGGTTTGATGGCATCACCGACTCGATGGACATGAGTTTGATCAAGCTCTGGGAGTTGTTAATACACAGGGAAGCCTGGTGTGCTGCAGTCCATGGGGTTGCAAATAGTTTGACATGACTGAACTTAACTGATGGAGACATATATGAGGAGGACATTGTCATAAGGTTTAAATGTTACAAAAGATGTAAAATGAAACTTTATCACTAATTCTGAGCAGTATATATATATTTTTTTCTTTCTTTTTTCCATTTGGAATATTTATTGTAGTTCTTAATGCATTTCCTAACACCTGTGACACTCTCTAATCAATAATATAAAGTCATCTACTTAGAATTTGCCACTCAACATGAGGAGCTTTCTTAGAATCACAGAAGTAAGTTTACAAATCAGCAACCATCAATATCATACATTTTCCAAACCATAACTCTAACACGGATGTAAATTATTCTCCAGACCATGAAAATTCTCTAGAAAGTCCATTTTACCACTATTGGGAGAGGAAGCTTTCAAACACACAGCCAGCCAGAAAGACCATTTTATATATGGAGTGTGCTTCTCTTCTCCTTCCTCTAAAATGACAGAACTGTAGCTGTATCTGAAGAGAAAGTTAATTTAATGACAGCCATTAGCTAAAAACTTGCAGAAATGCCTAAATCTGGTATGAGAGGAATGATATATTGCACTGTAACATGCCTACCTCTGTCCAGAGGACAGCAATCTGGCCTGTCTTCAGGTGCCTGGACTTTTCTCCAATTTGATACCCAGAACGCTTGGTAGATCCCCTGGGGAACTGTTTAATAACTGAGGATACCTCGGAGGAGAAGGTCCTTACAAAATCTAATCTACAATGTTTATTTTCCAAGGATGAAGTTCACTGCACTTCAAATCCTGGATTTGCTCATCGTTATTTTCCCTAGTTTAATAAAGGTGAATAAAAAGTATTTTGCTCAAGGAAGAAGCCTGGGCAGAAGAAAGAACACTGTTCTGTAGAAAAAGGCATTCAATATTTAGAAACTTTCCCAAGAAGAAAAAAGAGACCCTAAAAAGAAAAAAAAATCTTAAAAAACAAACAAACACAAAACTAAACCTCTCCTGTCATTGTTACTGCAGGTTCATGATAAATTACCCCACAGCTCCTCTTACGTTCAGTTCAGTCGCTCAGTCCGGTCCGACTCTTTGCGACCCCATGAATTGCAGCACGCCAGGCCTCCCTGTTCATCACCATCTCCCGGAGTTCACTCAGGCTCACATCCATCGAGTCTGTAATGCCATCCAGCCATCTCATCCCCGGTCGTCCCCTTCTCTTCCTGCCCCCAATCCCTCCTAGCATCAGAGTTTTCTCCAATGAGTCAACTCTTCTCATGAGGTGGCCAAAGTACTGGAGTTTCAGCTTTAGCATCATTCCTTCCAAAGAAATCCCAGGGCTGATCTCCTTCAGAATGGACTGGTTGGATCTCCTTGCAGTCCAAGGGACTCTCAAGAGTCTTCTCCAACACCACAGTTCAAAAGCATCAATTCTTCAGTGTTCAGCCTTCTTCATAGTCCAACTCTCACATCCATACATGACCACTGGGAAAACCATAGCCTTGACTAAACAGACCTTAGTCGGCAAAGTAATGTCTCTGCTTTTGAATATACTATCTAGGTTGGTCATAACTTTTCTTCCAAGAAGTAAGCATCTTTTAATTTCATGGCTGCAGTCACCATCTGCAGTGATTCTGGAACCCCAAAACATAAAGTCTGACACTGTTTCCACTGTTTCCCCATCTATTTGCCATGAAGTGATGGGACCGGATGCCATGAGCTTCGTTTTCTGAATGTTGAGCTTTAGGCCAACTTTTTCGCTCTCCTCTTTTACTCTCATCAAGAGGCTTTTAGTTCTTCTTCACTTTCTGCCATAAGGGTGGTGTCATCTGCGTATCTGAGGTTATTGATATTTCTCCCAGCAATCTTGATTCCAGCTTGTGTTTCTTCCAGTCCAGCGTTTCTCATGATGTACTCTGCATATAAGTTAAATAAGCAGGGTGACAATATACAGCCTTGATGTACTCCTTTTCCTATTTGGAACCAGTCTGTTGTTCCATGTTCAGTTCTAACTGTTGCTTCCTAGGAGGTATTATACAAGAAGCCCACAATACCATATAGAAAGACTTCTAAGGATCCTTCTGGATACACAGGAATACTGCACTGTTTGAAAATGAAAGAACTGACTAATCAGTTAGTTTTATAGCTGTCTTCCTAAACAACAACAACAACAACAACAACAACAACAACAAACTGTCATCTTTGGCAAAGCACAGGTAGTTATTTGGTTTGTTTATAAAGGCAACTTCTTGGTTGTATGTCAGCACCAATAGATTCTACAGCCTTCGGTCTCTCCCACAAACCAGGTTACTTCTCTCACAGAGATATTCCTGTTTGCCTTCTTGGGGATTTATTTTAGTTACCAAAAGTGGAGAGGGAGAAGGGATGCACTAAGGTGTATCACAAAGTCAGAAGCTCCAAAAGACAAGACAGAGAAGGCTAAAGGAAAAACCTAATCTTTAAGACAGCATTTCTCCTAATTCAATCCACACAAATGTTCTTTTAGAACTAGAACAATGCTGCCCTGGGTATACTCTGAGTGGAGTTCTTCTCCTCCCTCCCTTTTTACTACATGTCATGATTTAGTTAGGAGGGAAAGTATACCAATGAAATTCTCCCTAAGGGCTCATCTTGGTACAAATTGTGCACAATTTAATGTATCTACCACAGAAGATGAAGATAAATCCAATGTGAGCACCAACTGTAAATATGACCTTCTCAGCACTTATAAAACAGATAAGCTAAACATATATATTTTTCCTTTTGGTTATTCATTAAAATGCCATAGCACGCTGGAGAGGACTAAATCTATATGGCTATAAAAGCAGTAAGATGCTAGAAGAAAACTAGACAAAAACTGAAAGATATACAATTATTACTGATGTCCTTCTAATAAACTCCTATGTGGTTAAAATGAAGAGCACAAGGCCTAGAACAGTGGTTTACTACACATTTTAAGTTGAGATCTGCCACATTGGTATGAGTTTTGGTGAAACTGTGAAATCACACCCAGTGCTCTTTTTTATGCCATCCACTGTCAGGCCTTCCCAGAGTTCAATGAGAGTCAGACCCTTCTTGCTGTCCGCATCAAACACAGCCTTTTCAGTAATGATACGGTTGACACACTGCTTTCCTGTTAGAGGTAATGTACATTTCTCCATGATTTTATGTGCATTTCCCTTTGCTGAATGTTCCATGGTGACCACTACTTTGGTTCTGGCACTGGACACTAGATCCATAGCCCGTCCCATTCCTTTCACCATCTTTCCAGGTATCATCCAGTTAGCCAGGTCACCATATTTGGAAACCTGCATGGCTCCTAGCATTGTTAGATTGACATGTCCCCCTCTAATCATTGCAAATGATTCATCACTGGAGAAATAAGAGGCTCCTGGAAGAATGGTAACTGTTTCCTTGCCTGCATTGATTAGATCTGCATCAACTTCATTTTTTAATGGGTATGGACCCAAACCCAAGACTCCATTTTCACATTGAATATGGACAGTCATATTGGGACTGATATAGTTGCTGGCCAAAAGTGGTATTCCTATGCCCAAATTGGCATACATGCTGTCCTCAAATTCAAGAGCTGCCCGCTTGATGATACATTCTCTGACATTATCTCCAGGTTTACCAGATGTGGTTTTTATATCTTCCTCTTTCTGGATTGATAAACGCTCAATTCTTTTCTTATATTTTTCTCCCTTTATAAGGCAATGTACATAGATCTTAGGAATATGTATGTCTTCTGGGGCAAATGATCCAACATCGACAATTTCTTCAAACTGAAAAACACATTTCCAGCTCGGTCTGCCTTCCAGGCTTTCACCAAAGCCTGAGTAGTATATATTGAGGCCAAATATTTCCTGACATTAAAAATGATGTATGTTTGACAGGAAATATAGGTCAACCAAATATAATAAACTTGTTTGTGTTAGTTTTGTTTGAGCCTTCTTAAATATATCATTTGTTCATGGGCTATTACTTTTATCAGGTTTGCATATTTAAATTCAACAAAAGAAGTATTGATATTTCATACTTTCCTGTATTAATCTTTTCTTGGTTATAGTATTGTCCTCTGTTGACTAAAAACCCCAGCAATCCCACTGCTAGGCATACACACTAAGGAAACCAGAATTGAAAGAGACATATGTACCCCAATGTTCATCGCAACACTGTTTACAATAGCCAGGACATGGAAGCAACCTAAATATCTATTGGCAGACAAATGGATAAGAAAGCTCTGGTACATATACACAATGGAATATTACTCAGCCATTAAAAAATGCATTTGAATCAGTTCTAATGAGGTGGATGAAACTGGAGCCTATTACACAGAATTAAGTAAGTCAGAAAGAGAAACACTAATACAGTATATTCATGCATATATATGGAATTTAGAAAGATAATAACAATGACCCTATATGTGAAACAGCAAAAAAGACACTGAGATAAAGAACAGACTTTTGGACTCTGTGGGAGAAGGCCAGGGTGGGATGATCTGAAAGAATAGTATTGAAACATGTGTATTACAATATGTGAAATAGATTGCCAGTCCAGATTCAATGCATGAGACAGGGCATTCAGGACCAGTGAACTGGGAGGCCTCTGGAAGATGGGATGGGGAGGAAGGTGGGAGGACGGTTCAGGATGGGGGACACATGTACACCCATGGCTGATTCGTGTTGATGTATGGTGAAAACCACTACAATATTGTAAAGTTGAGTGACTTCATCCCTAAAATAAATTAAAAAACAAAAACAAAAAAAAGCTTCCGTGCAACCAACTTTATTTCCCTCGTGGAAGGTCACTCCATTCTAGAAAGACAAAGGAGCACTTAGTGGCAGATGCTGATGTATAATCACAAGTTTTAAAACTGTATAGCCTCATGCAGTCAGAAAATATTCACAGGATTTGTCATCAAAACATGAAGTTGGAAATCTGTCTTTAGTGGATTTCCCATTTTTGCTATTGGATCTTCTCTTTAATTACAAGAAACAATACTAGGTAAAAACAGTATCGAAGGAAACAGGAGATTTTTGATGTTATGAATATTTCTAGCTATGTTCATACTCATTTGACAGTGTATACACAGTAAATTAATTTGGATATACCTCAAAAGGTAACCATTGAGGTTTTATACCAATTAATAAATGAAAATTTGACTTCATATAGTTTGTTATATGAAGATAATTACTAACAGGTATGATAAGATGATATCATTATAAGTAGAATTTCAGCTCTGGAGCATCAAGGACTATATCCTTCAAAGGAGTAGGGAAATTTCTTTTTCTGGAATGAAATAATAGGAATTACTTGAACTTCAACTCTCCACTTGTCCCTTTAATATCACAGATCACCATAATTAACTACCAGTGCCTTTTAGAGAGTTTGGAGAACTTTTTGAGGCTTCACAATTAATCATCTATTCTAGGAAAATTAGCAAAACATAAATAATTTTGCAAAACTTAAAAATGGAATGCTGATGGTCATTTCGCAGGGTCCAATTGTAATCCATTTGATTACATGAAAAAGTAATTTATGTGTTGTTTTTTGAATTTATCCTCAAACCTAGTTCATGCTTACATCTGAGAGGGAATGCATCACTCTATAATAAGAAACATAAGTTTTGACTTCCTATCTCCAGCTTTTCAGACAGTGGCACCAAGTGTGGGTCTGTAGTTTATTTTATGGGTTATTTTCTTGTATTTGAAAAATTGTAAAAAAGAAAAGTGCTCTTTTTCCTTATTGCCACTATTGCTCACTTGTGTAAAACCTCATGTACTTTAGAATTGGGAATCGAGCAGTAGACATTCTGAAAGTTAATATTCATATATGACACATTGAAATATTGACTAGAGGGATGTAATAAAAAAAATGATTACCTTTACTTCCATGGTGGAGCTAATTCTTAAAGTATACTGTATAAATCCCAGTGAAATTAGCCTGCCAAGCAGTGTTTTCATATCCTCAGTTTACTGTACAGTTTCCTTTAGCCTTCCTTTTGCTTCTTAGTTTGCCTCTTAGTTCCATGCCACTATAAAAAATGGTTATAAATTATGAGAATGGAATGTGATTTAAATGATGATGAAGCAGACTGGCTTACTCTTCAGCAGTTAGAAGGAAAGCTCAAGTAACACATTTCTTAGCTTCAAGACAACCCATTCATATTAATCTTACCTGCAGTGACCTTTTTGGGGCTTATTTAATAATAAAATTTAAAAATCTTTGTCTCCCATCTGAAAACATAAACCTTTCTGACATGCACAAAATTTTTCATTAAAACGCTCTTTATTCTTTCCTTTTTTTCAAGTACAATGAAGTTATATTTCAATAACTTTAAACAAATTAAATATAAAAGAAAAAATCAGTTAACTTATTTACTAAGTATCCCAGAGTAATGTGTGTTAATGAATAGCAGCATTTGTAAAGCTTACATTATTAATGAAATATCCTTAAGTGTACCAGTAAAGAAAATATCTAGATATGAAAATAATTGAGACTGCTTATGAATGTAAATTAGACATAGTTTTACTCTGCCTTCTGTGATACAACTGTTATGGATAACTAATAGTATGCTCTAAGACATTATCACTTTGGCTATCTTCATTTCGTTCATTATATTATAATTATAGTGAAGTTGATCTAAACTGATTACTCAAATACTTAAGCCTTTTCACCCAAAGATAAATGGGTGAATCTCTGTTCTGTGAAGGGAGCCTATGCAACTAATTTTTGTATTTGTTAACTTTTACAATACTTGCTTTGCTTTACCATCAATATATATGTTTATTTATTTATTTTGTTTCTATAACTTGGTTCTTTTTATTTATTTTTTATTTTTTTTAATTGGAGGCTAATTAATTTAAAATACTGTAGTGGTTTTTGCCATACATTGATATGAATCAGCCATGCATGTATATGTGTCCCCCTTCCTGAACCCCCCTCCCACCTCCATCCCTATCCCATCCCTCAGAGTCATCCCAGTGCACCAGCCCTGAGTTCCCTGCCTCATGCATCAAACCTGGACTGGCAATCTAGTTCACATATCGTAATATACTTGTTTCAATGCTATTCTCTCAAATCATCCCACCCTCACCTTTTCCCACAGAGTCCAAAAGTCTGTTCTTTATCTCTGTGTCTCTTTTGCTGTCTCACATATAGGGTCATCATTACCATCTTTCTAAATTCCATATATATGCATGAATATACTGTATTTGTGTTCTTCTTTCTGACTTACTTCACTCTGTATAATAGGATCCAGTTTCATCCACTTCATTAGAACTGATTCAAATGCGCTCTTTTTAATAGCTGGGTAATATACCATTGTGTATATGTACCACAGCTTTCTTGTTCATTCATCTGCTGATGGACATCTAGGTTGCTTCCATGTCCTAGCTATTGTAAATATTGATGAACATTGGTGTACATGTGTCTCTTTTCAATTCTGGTTTCCTCGGTGTGTATGCCCAGCAGTGGGATTGCTGTGTAGTATGGCAGTTTATTTCCATTTTTTAAAGGAATCTCCACACTGTTCTCCATAGTGACTGTACTAGTTTGCATTCCCACCAACAGTGAAAGAGGATTCCCTTTTCTCAATACCCTCTCCAGCATTTATTGTTTGTAGACTTTTGGATAGCAGCCTTTCTCACCAGCCTGAGATGGTACCTCATTGTGGTGTTAATTTGCATTTCTCTGAGAATGAGAGATGTTGAGCATCTTTTCATGTGTTTGATAGCCATCTGTATGTCTTCTTTGGAGAAATGTCTGCTTAGTTATTTGGTCCATTTTTTGATTGGGTCATTTATTGTTCTGGAATTGAGCTGCAAGAGCTGCTTGTATATTTTTGAGATTCTTTGTCACTTACTTCATTTGCTATTATTCTCTCCCATTCTGAAGGCTGTCTTTTCACCTTGCTTATAGTTTTCTTTGTTGTGCAAAAGCTTTTAAGTTTAATTAGGTCCCATTTGTTTATTTTTGCTTTTGTTTCTATTACTCTTGGAGGTGGGTCATAGAGGATCCTGCTGTGATTTATGTTGGAGAGTGTTTTGCCTATGTTTTCCTCTAGGATTTTTATAGTTTCTGGTCTTACATTTAGATGTTTAATCCATTTTGAGTTTATTTTTGTGTATGGTGTTAAAAAGTGTTCTAGTTTCATTCTTTTACAAGTGGTTGACCAGTTTTATGTTTAAAATTGAAGTTCATCTTTCTTTCTATTCTTCAACATTTCAAGGGAAAAATCTTAACTAATTATACAGCTATAAAATTTAAATAACTTTATACTTTTGGTCTTCTATAATCTCATTTTTTTCTTGCCCTATGAATAGAAAGTTAAATGTAAATTTAAATATAAAGACTAAAGATGTGTAGTTAAAGATTAGTACATGGTCAACTATTTCACTATATCTGGCTCTATAGTTGCAGATTGCATGGTGAGCTGAAGGTTAGGGAAATTATGTTAACTATCTCAATAGGTGATTTACAAAGCCTATAGAGCAGGAAGTTCCTCAAGTCCATTCACAGTTAAATTCAAGAATTGGTAGCTGGTTGATTTTTATACTGACTTTGAGGTACATTACAGTTGTGATGGGGGATTTGAACTATTTGGACAGCTGCTGGAAATGTCATTCTATTAATATCAAGACATGTGTCTGACTATGCCTGCCATTCCCTTCCTTCATTAATACTTACTAACTATAAGATAATATTGTTACTCTCTCCTGTAGGTACTGTGACTTTTAAAGATTTCTTTCGTAGTCAGAATTTGAACCAGAGAAAGAGTTCTTATCATGGTTTGCTTTTCTGAGAAATGAAATTCCCAAGAGTACAAGTCTCCAGACTCAGGTGAATTTTATCTCTAGTTATGGGGGTGGGAACTAAATACATATATATATTATTGATATTCCAGGTGATGAATCAGTAATCTTAAATGAGAGAGATGTCAGAAGCTTAAGAGACAGAACAGTTTGATCTTAAAAGCCTTATTTACAAAATTTTACAAACATAAATGTTTTATAAGATATAGAAATGTTGCTTGCCAATAAACATAGTCAGGTTGATTTGTAGATGATTAAATAACTTTACTAAAATAATACTATTTAGTGAATTTAAGCAATTTTCACAGAAGTAGAACTGAAAATCACTATGCAGAAATTACTACTAACTCATCTTTGCTTTTTTAACAGCTTAACTTCTTTTTAAAAATTTTGATTTTCTTTGTCTTTGCTGTATTTTCTTCATAAATTATTTTCCCCCTTTAGGACAAAGTTGAAGAGCAAGCTATGCAAGGAGAAGATCAGGTAAGAAAATAATAGTAATAGCAACAACAAAATCTATTGAGAAATGTTAAGTAAAAAATAATTTGTTGTAATGCTAAGAACTGAATATGATAAGATGGATATACTCACCTTTATAATTTTATGATTCAAAGTATAGTTACTAAATTGCTTTAGAATTGCTACTATTAACAGCTGCCTGTAATGTGGAACAAAATTGAGTCAAATGGGACCTTTTCTGTACATTAATTACCCAGCTGGAAACATCTGGATGGCTAGTTGTTTCACTTTGCATGGAGACCATTTAAGTTTGTTCTGTAAAAGTTTTAGCACCTTATCTCTTTTGGGTCTGGCATTTTAGATGTCCTGATATTTGGAAACACTATCCTTTCTTGTCTGTACTGTTTAAGCTGTGTGTGTGTGTGTGTGTGTGTGTGATATGGTGTATGATGTCCAAGTTATTGGTAGACAATTATTAGTTATTTTGTGTTTTTGCTAGTGTGTAAGAGCTATTAAACAGTAGGATTTTTTTTTCATTTTTCATAGGGGGTATACCTGTTTACCAGAAAATTTCTTATGATTGATTTACTAAAGATGTGTCTTACAAATGAGAAAAATTTGCAAGTGAATACACAGAGAGACTGTTAGAATATGGATATATTTCATCAAAGAGATACTGATTTATTAATTTTCAGTCACAGAACATAACAGAAAGAATTGTTACATATAATTAGCTATGGCAGGTATGGAAAGTGCACTGGGAGATTCCTTTGCAAATTTCCTTGTATATAAAAACTTAAATTGTTTAAGCATAAGTTAACAGTTTATGGATGTTTAAAAATATATTGTCATCCTAGGTGTGATATATAAACACTCAATTATAAAATTTGATAATCACTTATTAGAAGTGTGTAAGATTGATACCTTGAACCTAGATTTGAATGTAAAGAGTTTCCATTTAGCTACTTTTGAGCATTGTTATGACCTCTCTCTCCTGAGTTCTGAAGTTCTTAGATTCTTTTGGGTTTCCATATTTTCTGGTTTTAATCCCTTTCAACCTACTGTTGTAGTATATATCTTTGGTGTTTATAGTAGTCCCCAGTAGGAAGATACAAGTATATTCTCAATTGTAAACTAAGTATTGTCGAATTGACAGTCCTCAAGTGAAATTTTATCAATATACTGTTGAGTTAATCTTATCTTGGGCCATCATGGGTGTATAGCAGCCTCAGAGAAATCACACATCTTAACTATTCAGCAGAGTGGTTTCAAATTAGACTCTAGAGTCAGGCTGCCTGGATTTACATATCAGATAAAACTTACTGTGACCTTGTGCACTATACTCAAGTGCTCACAACTTTCATTGCTTTATCTCCAAAATGGAGATAGTGCCAATGCTGAAAACTGTTGTAAATATTGCCAAAGATAATTATCTTTAGTGTTTTTTTAATAGTATTTGGTAAATATTAGCTACAGATGCTATATCTCTTCCTCCTCCTCTTTCTCTTATTTCCACTCCTCTTCCAACTAGTTCATATCCTCCTCATTGCTCTTGCTATTGTTGTTGTTATTTTATAGCTATATCCTATGGTTTCCTGGGGCTTCTCAGGTGGCACTAGTGGTAAAGAACCTGCCTGCCAATGCAGGAGACATAGGAGACATAAGAGACGCAGGTTCTATCCCTGAGTTGGAAAGATACCCTGGAGGAGGGCGTACCAACCTACTGCAGCATTCTTGCCTGGAGAATCCCATGGACAGAGGAGGGAATAGCAGGCAACATTCCATAGCATCTCAAAAGATTTGGACATGACTGAAGTGGCTTAGCACACATATGATGGTTTCCTAGCTCTCTGCTCCAAACTATACTGCCTAGTTCCGTCAGAAAAATCTTTCCTCAACATTATCTTCAAACATTCCCTTGTGAAAAAACTGATTAAAATCAGACTGCCAAATCTACTATTAAAAGTCCCTTGTGAATATGCCTATCTGTAATGCCAGCTCTCCAGTTCATTTTTCAGTATTTAGAACTTTCCTAATTTATTTCAAGCAATTAAATCCTATTGATGTTGCAGGTGAAAAACAACAGGTGGTAATGGAAAGGAGACATCTTGAAAAATTATGATGGTGATAGTAAAAGTAATAATATTAACCGTTTTCACTTGTAAACTGAAAAACACTCATATATCAATAAATATATGTGTTGTGTTAGTTACCCAGTCTTGTCCAACTCTTTGAAACCCCATGGACTGTAGCACCCCAGGCCTCCCTGTCCCTCACCATCTCTTGAAGTTTTGCCAAGTTCATGACCATTGCATCATTAGTGATGCCATCAAGCCATCTCATCCTCTGATGCCCTCTTCTCCTGCACTCAATAATTCCCTGCATCAGGGACTTTTCCAATGAGTTGGCTGTTCAGATCAGGTGACCAAAATACTGGAGCTTCAGCATCTGTCCTGATGGGTATTCAGAGTTGGTTTCCCTTAAGATTGACTGATTTGCTCTCTTTGCTGTCCAAGGGACTCTCAGGAGTCTTCCCTAGCACCACAGTTTGAGGGCATCAATTCTTTGGCACTCTGCCTTCTTTATAGTCCAGCTCTCTCAACTGTTTGTAACCACTGGGAAGACCATAGCCTTGACTATGCTGACCTTTGTCAGTGGAGTAATGTCTGCTTTTCAACACACTGTCTAGGCTTGTCATAGCTTTCCTGCTGAGAAGTAATCATCTTCTAATTTCATGGCTGGAGTCACCTCCACAGTGATTTTAAAGCCAAAGAAGGAGAAATCTGTCACTACTTTCATATTTCCCCCATCTATTTGCCATAAATTAATGGGGCCAGATGCCATTTTCTTAGATTTTTTTTAAATTTAGTTTTAAGCCACCTCTTTCACTCTCCTCCTTCACCCTCATCAAGAGGCTCTTTAGTTCCTCTTCGCTTTCTACCATTAGAGTGATACTATCCACATATCTGAGGTTGTTGATGTTTCTCCCACCTATCTCAATTCCATCCTGTAACTCATCTTATCCATCCTGGCATTTCTTATGATTTACTCAGTGAATATGTTAAATAAACAGGGTGACATCAGACAGTCTTGTCATACTGTTTTCTCAATCCTGAACCAATCAGTTGTTCCAAACAGGGTTCTAACGCTTGTTTCTTGACCTGCATACAGGTTTCTCAGGAGACAGGTGAGATGGTCTGGTACTCCCATCTTTAAGAGATTTCCACAGTTTGTTATAGCCCGTTTAGTCAAAGGCTTTAGCATAGTTGATGAACCAGTGATAGATGTTTTTTTCTGGAATCCTCCTGTGTTTGGGTTCCTCTGGTTCCTCTGCCTTTTGTAAATTCAGCTTGGATGTCTGGAAGTTCTTGGTTCATGTAATGCTGAAGCCTGACATGCAAGATTTTAAACATGACCTTACTAGCATGGGAGATGAGTACAATGGTCTGATGGTTAGAATATTCTTTAGCACTCTCCTTTCTGGGAATTGGGATGAGGATTGATCTTTTCCAGTTCTGTGGCCACTTCTGGGTCTTTGAGATTTGCTGACATATTGAGTGCAATACTTTGATGGCATCATCCTTTAGAGTTTTGAATAGCTCTACTGGAATTCCAACACATACACTAGCTTTATTAACAACAACAGTGCTTCCTAAGGCCCACTTGACTTCATACTCAAGAATGTATGGCTCTGGGTGACTGACTACACCATCATGGTTATCCTATTCATCATGATCTTTTTTTGTACTGTTCTTCAATGTATTATTTCTGCCATCTATTATTTCCATCTCTTGATTGCTTCAGCATTTAGTAGATCTCTACCGTTTCTTTCCTTTATTGTGCCCATCTTTGGGCAAAATGTTCCCTTGATATTTACAGTTTTCCTGAAGAGATCTCTAGCCTTTTCCATTCTGCTGTTTTCTTCTATTTTTGTGCACTGTTCATTGAAGAAGGCCTTCTTGTCTGCTGTTCTTTGGAATTCTGCGTTTAGATGGATGAACCTTTTCTTTTCTCCCTTTCTTTTCTCTTCTTTCTTCTACTATTTGTAAAGCCTCATCAGATAACCACTTTGCTTTCTTGCTTTTCTTTTTCTTTGGGATGGTTTTGTTAGCTGCCTCCTGTACAATATTATGGACCTCCATCCATAGTTCTTCAGTTCTTCAAGTGCACAGTTTACTATATCTAATCTCTTGAAAAAAAAAAATATATGTATCTGTGTATGTAGACTAGTTCCAAATAGGAGAAGGAGTACGTCAAGGCTGTATATTGTCACCCTGCTTATTTAACTAATATGCAGAGTACATCATGAGAAATGCTGGGCTGGAAGAAGCACAAGCTGGAATCAAGATTGCCGGGAGAAATATCAATAAACTCAGATATGCAGATGACACCACCCTTATGGCAGAAAGTGAAGAGAAACTAAAAAGCCTCTTGATGAAAGTGAAAGAGGAGAGTGAAAAAGTTGGCTTAAAGCTCAATATTCAGAAAACGAAGATCATGGCATCCCGTCCCATCACTTCATGCAAAATAGATGGGGAAACAGTGGAAACAGTGCCAGGCTTTATTTTGGGGGGCTCCAAAATCACTGCAGATGGTGATTGCAGCCATGAAATTAAAAGACGCTTACTCCTTGGAAGGAAAGTTATGACCAACCTAGATAGCATATTCAAAAGCAGAGATATTACTTTGCCGACTAAGGTCCATCTAGTCAAGGCTATGGTTTTTCCAGTGGTCATGTATGGATGTGAGAGTTGGTCTGTGAAGAAACCTGAGCACCAAAGAACTGATGCTTTTGAACTGTGGTTTTGGAGAAGACTCTTGAGAGTCCCTTGGACTGCAAGGAGATCCAACCACTCCATCCTAAAGGAGATCAGCCCTGGGTGTTCATTGGAAGGATTGATGCTGAGGCTGAAGCTCCAATACTTTGGCCACCTGATGAGAAATGTTGACTCATTTGAAAAGACCCTGATGCTGGGAGGGACTGGGGTCAGGAGGAGGAGAGGACAACAGAGGATGAAATGGCTGGATGTCATCACCGACTCAATGGACATGAGTTTGAGTGACGTCTGGGAGTTGGTGATGGACAGGGAGGCCTGGCGTGCTGCGACTCATGGGGTCACAAATAGTTGGACATGACTGAGCGACTGAACTGAACTGATGTATACTTTCAGATGTACAGAATGCTTTATAGATCCTTTCCTAACTGATATTTTTCATCAGACAAAGGCAAAGGATTTCTCTGAAGGGGTCAATATACTGAAAAAATATATGCACTTTCGGGCATTAGGGAAAATCTTGAGTTTTTTTAGAAAAGCATCAGCCTTCTTAGAACAGATTAGTGGATTATGAACTGATGGTTAGTACTAGTGGTGTACTGGGGACAGAACTCTTCAAATAGTAGTTTGTGAGGAAGGGTCATCCCTAATAAAAAGTTTGAGTGAAGGGACAGGGATTGGAAAGCACAATGTATGTTTGGGAGATAAGGAAAGACCACAGCCTTTCCTATAGGGAAATAAAAGGGGATTAGGCTGGAGAGTCAACGTGGACATTTATAATGCTTTGGATTTCTATTAATGGAAGTTGCAGAGAAGTCAAATTCTAATATACCATCTTCAGTTCAGTTCAGTTCAGTCACTCAATCATGTCCGACCCCATGAATCGCAGCACGCCAAGCCTCCCTGTCCATCACCAACTCCCGGAGTTCACTCAGACTCACATTCATTGAGTCCATGATGCCATCCAGCCATCTCATCCTTGGTCATCCCCTTCTCCTCCTGCCCCCAATCCCTCCCAGCATCAAAGTCTTTTCCAATGAGTCAACTCTTCACATGAGGTGGCTAAAGTACTGGAGTTTCAGCTTTAGCATCATTCCTTCCAAAGAAATCCCAGGGTTGATCTCCTTCAGAATGGACTGGTTGGATCTCCTTGGAGTCCAAGGGACTCTCAAGAGTCTTCTCCAACACCACAGTTCAAAAGCATCAATTCTTCGGTGCTCAGCCTTCTTCACAGTCCAACTCTCATATTCATACATGAGTACTGGAAAGACCATAGCCTTGACTAGATGGACCTTAGTCAGCAAAGTAATGTCTCTGCATTTGAATATGCTATCTAGGTTGGTCATAACTTGTCTTCCAACCCCTGATTATTAAGATCCAAAGGGGCTACCTTTGGAGTTGTGTACAGAGTCATTAGGTTCCTTTCTCCTCAAATTTTGGTTATATTATACTTCATAGATAAGAAAAAGGAACATGATTACCTTTGCCTTTGTCGCATATCAAAACAAATAGGATTCTCATTACTGTTGGATATTATGCCTTTTTTTAGATGGCAAGAATTTGCATTTACTCTTTTCTGCATCTGTATACCAAAGTCTAAAGTTTTAGGTACAGTGAATGAGAATTAATGAAAAAAGTTAAATGATTAGATAGTGGTATGCTGGTATATGTTTAACAACTCTGTCTGTGTGGAAAAAAATAGGCATGAAATATGTAGATAGACAGATATAGAATATTTTAATATATATATGAACATTATGATATATGTATGTTACTGATACTAAAGATATATAGCACATAATTTACAAATAATAATAAAATAAGCATTATTGTTTTACAGTAAATTCCTTGTAACTAATTGATTTTTAGAAAATGGTGTCATTGATTTTTGATGAGTTCTTATATTGTAGCAAGCTATATTTCCAATTAACAAAAGAATGAAATTACACTGTTAAAGATGCCAGGAGAAATATCAATAACCTCAGATATGCAGATGACACCACCCTTATGGCAGAAAGTGAAGAGAAACTAAAAAGCCTCTTGATGAAAGTGAAAGAGGAGATCGATAAAGTTGGCTTAAAGCTCAACATTCAGAAAACAAAGATCATGGCATCCGGTCCCATCACTTCATGGCAAATAGATGGGGAAACAGTGGAAACAGTGTCAGAGTTTATTTTGGGGGGCTCCAAAATCACTGCAGATGGTGAGCGCAGCCATGAAATTAAAAGATGCTTACTTCTTGGAAGAAAAGTTATGACCAACGTAGATAGCATATTCAAAAGCAGAGACATTACTTTGCTGATTAAGGTCTGTCTAGTCAAGGCTATGGTTTTTCCTGTGGTCATGTATGGATGTGAGAGTTGGACTGTGAAGAAGGCTGAGCACCGAAGAATTGATGCTTTTGAACTGTGGTGTTGGAGAAGACACTTGAGAGTCCCTTGGACTGCAAGGAGATCCAACCAGTCCATTCTGAAGGAGATCAGCCCTGGGATTTCTTTTGAAGGAATCATGCTAAAGCTGAAACTCCAGTACTTTGGCCACCTCATGAGAAGAGTTGACTCATGCTGGGAGGGATTGGGGGCAGGAGGAGAAGGGGACGACCGAGGATGAGATGGCTGGATGGCATCACAGACTCGATGGACATGAATCTGAGTGAACTCCGGGAGATGGTGATGAACCGGGAGGCCTGGCTGCTGCAATTCATGGGGTCGCAAAGAGTCGGACACAACTGAGCAACTGAATTGAACTGAAAGTTAGGTGATATTTCTGTTTATGTTAATAACAAACAAAGTTGAAGCAGTGAATATTTGTATTAAGAGTTCACCCTTTCATCAATATTATGAAATCTTTCTGTTTAAAATTATTTTTTTTAAATTAGAGGATAATTGCTTTATATTATATTAGTATCTGCCAAACATCAACAGGAATAAGCCATAGGCATACATATATCCCCTCCCTCTTAAATCTCCCTCCCTTCTCCCACTCCATCACACCCCTCTAGGTTGTCACAGAGCACTGGGTTTGAGCTCCCTGCATGGTACAGCAAATTCCCACTGGCTATCTATTTTACATATGGTAATGTATATGTATATGTTGCTGCTTTATTCATCCCAACCTCTCCTTCCCCTATTGTGTCCACAAATCTGTTCTCTGTGTCTGTGTCTCCAGTGCTGCTCTGCAAATAGGTTCATTAGTACCATCTTTCTAGATTCCACATATATGTGTTAATATGCAATATTTGTTTTTTCTGACTTTCTTCACTTTGTATGATAGATTCTAGGTTCATTCACCTCATTAGAACTGACTCAAATGTGTTCTTTCTATGGCCAAGTAATATTCCATTGTATACATGTACCACATCTCTTTTATATTTACTTATTTATTTTAAATTGGAGGGTCATGACTTTACAATATTGTGGTGATTTTTGCCATACATCAACATGAATTGGACATAGGTATACCTGTGTCCCCTCCCTCTTGATACCAGCTCCCATCCCCACCCCTCATTCCCTCTAAGTTGTCGCAGAGCACTGGCTTTGGGCTCCCTGCATTATACATAAAACTCCACTGGCTATATATTTTATATATGGTAATGTATATATTTCAATGCTCTTCTCTCAAATCATCCCACCATCTCCTTAGCCCACTGTGTCCAAAAGTCTGTTTTTTATGTCTGTGTCTACTTTGCTGCTCTGCACATAGGATCGTCAGTACTGTCTTTCTAGATTCCATAAATATGTGTTAATAGATGATATTTGTTTTTCCTCTTTTTAACTTATTTCACTCTGTGTAATAGGCTCTAGGTAGATCCACCTCATTAGAACTGACTCAAATGCATTCCTTTTTATAACTGAGTAATAGCACACTGTGTATATGTACAACAACTTGCTTATACATGTGTCTGTTGATGGACATCTAGATTGCTTCTATGTCCTAGCTACTATAAATAGTGCTGCAATGAACTTTGGGGGTACATATGTCATTTTAAATTATGGTTTCTTCAGACTGTATGCCCAGTAGTGAGATTACTGGGTCATATAGTAGTTTTATTCATATATTTTTAAAGAATTTCCATACTCTTCTCCATAGTGGTTGTATCATTTTGCATTCCCATCAAATGCATAAAAGAGTTCCCTTTTCGCCACACTCTCTCCAGCATTTATTGTTTGTAGGCTTTTTGATGATGGCCATTCTGACCAGCGAGAGTTGATACTTCATTATAGTTTTGATTTGCATTTCTCTAATAATGAGCAATGTTGAGCATCTTTTCATATGTTTGTTAGCCATCTGTATGTCTTCTTTGGAGAAATGTCTGTTTAGGTCTTCTGCCCACTTTTTGATTGGGTTGTTTGTTTTTCTGTTATTGAGTTGCATCATCTGCTTGTATATTTTGGAGATTAGTCCTATGCCAGTTGTTTCATTTGCTGTTATTTTCTCCCATTCTGAGAGTTGTCTGTTCACTGTATTTATTCTTTTGCCATTCAAAAGCTTTTAAATTAATTTTGTTCCCATTTGTTTATTTTTGTTTTTGTTTCCATTACTCTAGGAGATGGGTCATAGAGGATGTTGCTGTTGATTTATGTCAAGGATGTATTGCCTGTGTTTTCTTCTAAGAGCTTTATAGTTTCTGGCCTTATGCTTAAGTCTTTAATCCATTTTGAGTTTATTTTCGAGTATGGTATTAGGAGGGGTATTAGTTTCATTCTTTTACATGTAGCTGTCCAGTTTCCCCAGCACCAGTTCGTGAAGAGGCTGTCTTTTCTCCATTGTATATTTTTGCCTCCTTTGCAAAACACAAGGTGTCTATAGGTGTGTGGGTTTATCGCTGGACTTTCTACCTTGTTCCATCAGCCTATATTTCTGGTTTATTGCCAGTACCATACTGTCCTGTTAACTGTAACTTTGTAGTATAGTCTGAATTGAGAAAGGTTGATTCCTCCAGCTCTTTTTCTTTCTCAAGATTGCTTCTGCTCTGCAAATCCTTTTGTGTTTCCAAAAAATTTTAAAAATTGTTTGTTCTAGTTCTATTAAAAATACCATTGGTAGTTTGATAGGGATTGCATTGCATCTGTATATTGCTTTGGGTAATACAGTAATTAGACAATATTGATTCTTCCAGTCCAAGAACATGGTATATCTCTCCATCTGTTTGTGTTAACTTTGATTAATTTCATCAGTGTCTCATAGTTTTCTGCATATAGGTTTGTGTCTCTTCTGGTAGGTCTATTCCTAGGTATTTTATTCTTTTTTTGTTGTAATGGTGAGTGGGATGTTTCCTTAATTTTTCTTTATGAGGTTTCAATGTTAGTGTGTAGGAAAGCAAGGGATTTCTGTATATTAATTTCATATCCTTCAGCTTTACTAAATTCATTGATTAACTCTAGTAGTTTTCTGGTGGCAGTTTTAGGGTTTTCTATGTATAGAATCATGTCATCTGCAAACAGTGAGAGTTTTACCTCTTGTTTTCCAATATACATTCCTTTTTTTTTTTTCTCTGATTGTTGTGGCTAGGACTTCTAAAACTATGTTGAATAATAGTGGAAAGAGTGACTTTTTTCTAATCTTAGAGAAATTATTTTCAGTTTTTTTTTTTTTTTACCATTGAGAATAATGTTTGCTATAGGCTTGTATACATGGCCTTTAGTATGTTGAAGTTTGTTCCTTCTATGCCTACTTTATGGATAGCTTTATCATAAATGTGTATTGAATTTTGTCAAAATCTTTCTCTGCATCTATTGGTAGATCACATGATTTTTGTCTTTCAGTTTGTTAATATGGTGTATTGCATTGATTGATATGCATATATTGAAGAACTCTTGCATCCCTGGGATAAAGCTCACTTTATCATTATGTATGATCCTTTTTCATGTGTTGTTGGAATCTGTTTGCTAGAATTTTGTTTAGGATTTTTAAGTCTATGTTCATCAGTGATGTTGGCCTCTAATTTTCTTTTTTGTGACATCTTTTTGTGGTTTTGGTATCAGTGCGATGGTGGTCTTGTAGAATTAGTTTGGGAATTTTCCTTCCTCTGCAATATTCTGGAAGAGTTTGAGTACGCTGGTTGATAGATCTCTAAGCTTTTGGTAGAATTCATTCAGGAAGCTATCTTGTCTTGGAGTTTTGTTTGTCTTCTGTGCTTGTGATTTGTTTATTCATGTTTTCTATGTCTTCCTGGTTCAGTTTTGGAAGTTTATACTTTTCTAAGAATTTGTCTATTTCTTCCTGTTTGTTTGTTTTACTGTTCATAGTATTCCCATACTAGCCTTTGCATTTCTGCTTTGTCTAATGTAACTTCTCCTTTTTCATTTATTTTATTGATTTGAGTCTCCTCCCTTTTTTTCTTGATGAGTCTGACTAATAGCTTGCCAATTTTATGTATCTTTTCAAGAACCAGGTTTTAGTTTTATTGATCTTTGCTATTGTCTCCTTTATATCTTTTTCATTTACTTTTGTGCTGATCTTTATAATTTCTTTCCTTTTATTGACTTTGGGATATTTTGTTCTTATTTTCTAGTTGCTTTAGGTGTAAGGTTAGGATATTTATTTGACTTCTTTCTTGTTTCTTGAGGTATGCTTGTATTGCTATTACCTCCCCCCTTAGGAATACTTTTAATACAGTCCATAGATTTTGAGTTCTCATTGCCATTTGATTCTAGGTATTTTTTTATTTCCTCAGTGAACTTTTGGTTATTCAGAAGCATATTGTTTACTCTCCATGTGTTTGACTTTTAAATAGTTTTTTTTTTTCCCCCTGTAGTTATCTAATCTTATAGCTTTGTGGTCAGAAAAGATGTTTGAAATGATTTTAATTTTTTTTTTAATTTATCAGGGTTTGATTTGTGACCCAAGGTGTTATCAGTCCTGGAGAGTGTTTCATGTGCACTTGAGAAAACAGTGAAATTACATTTTTTTGGATGGAATGCCCTGTAGATATCAATTAATTTCAACTGGCCCAATATATTGTTTAAAGTTTGTGTTTCCTTATTAATATTCTGTCTATATGATCTGTTCATTTGTGTGAGTGGAGTGTTAGAGTCCTTGACTATTATTGTGTTAATGTTTATTTCCCATTTATTAGTCATTAGCATTTGCCTCATGTATTGTGGTGCTCCTATGTCGAGTGTGTATATATTTATAATTCTTATAGCTTCTTAGATTGATTTCTTAACCATTATATAGTGTCCTTCCTTCTCTCTTGTAATGGTCTTTATTTTAAAGCCTGTTTTATCTGATATGAGTATTCCTGCTCCCACTTTCTTTTGATTTCCATTTGCATGGAACATCTTTTTCAGCCCATCACTTTCAATCTGTATGTGTCCCTAAGTCTCAGGTTGGTCTCTTGTAGACAGCGTATATATGGGTATTGATTTTTTTATCCATTCAGCTAGTCTGGGTCTTTTGGTTGGAGCATTTAATCCATTTGCATTTAAGATAGTAATTGATATGTATGATCCTATTACCATCTACTTTATTGTTTGAGGTTCGTTTGTGTAGGCCTTTAGTTACTCTTGTGTTTCCCGTATAGAAAAGTTCCTATAGCATTTGCTGTAAAGCTCGTTTAGTGGTGCTAAATTCTCTTAATTTTTGCTTGTCTGTAAAGCTTTTGATTTCTCCTTTGAATCTGAATGAGATCCTTTCTGAATAGAGTAATCTTGATTGTAGGTTTTTCCCTTTCATCAGTTTAAGCATATCCTGCTACTCTCTTCTGGCCTTCAGAGTTTCTGTTGGAAAATAAGCTCTTAGCCAGATGGGGATCCCCTTGTGTGTTATTAGTTGCTTTTCCCTTGCTGCTTTTAATATTCATTCTTTGTGTTTGATTTTCATCAGTTTGACTAATATGTGTCTTAGCATGTTTATCCTGTATGGGCCTCTATAGGCTTTCTGGACTTGGGTGCCTATTTCCTTTCCCGTGTTAGGGAAAATTTTCAACTGTAATCTTTTGGAATATCTTCTCACACCCTTTCTTTTTCTCTCTTTCTTCTGGGAGCAATATAATTTGAATGTTGATGTGCTTAGTGTTGTCCCAGAGGCCTCTGAGACTGTCCTCATTTCTTTCTTGTTTTTTAAAAATTTTTATTTTTACTTTATTTTACTTTACAATACTGTATTGGTTTTGCCATACATTGACATGAATCCACCACGGGTGTACATGCGTTCCCAAACATGAACCCCCCTCCCACCTCCCTCCCCATAACATCTCTCTGGGTCATCCCCATGCACCAGCCCCAAGCATGCTGTATCCTGCATCGGACATAGACTGGCGATTCGTTTCTTACATGATAGTATACATGTTTCAATGTCATTCTCCCAAATCATCCCACCCTCTCCCTCTCCCTCTGAGTCCAAAAGTCCACTCTACACATCTGTGTCTCATTTCTTTTTTTTTTTCATTATTCTACTCTGCTTCAGTTATTTCCACCATTCCATCTTCCAGCTCACTTACCTGTTCCTCTGCCTCAGTTATCTGCCACTGGCTCCCTCTAGTGTATTTTTAATTTCAGTTATTGTGTTGTTCATTGCTGATTGTCTCTTTATTTTTTCTAGAATCTTTTAAAACATTTATTGTATCATCTTCACCTATGCCTCCAACCTATTTTTCTGTGCCTCCATTTTATTTCCAAGATTATGGATCATCTTTACTATCATTGCTCTGAACTTTTTTTCAAGTAGATTGCCTGTTTCCTGTTCATTTTTTTGTCTTGTGGTTGTTTACCATTTTCCTTCATCTGCTGCATGTTTGTCTTTTCAGTTTGTTTATTTTACTGTGTTTGAGGTCTCCTTTATGCAGGCTGGTAGGTCATTGTTCCTGTTAATTGTGAAGTCTACACTCCATGGGTGGAGTTGGACCAGTGCTTTGTGAAAGTTTTCTGGTTGGTGAAGGTTTGTGCCTGTGTTCTGGAGGATGAAGCTGGGTCTTGTCTCTCTGAAGGGCAGTGCTGTGTCCAGTACTGTGTTTTGGAGTGTCTGTGGGCTTGATGTGGCTTTAGGCAGCCTGTCTATTGATGTTCACAGTTGTTCCTGTTTTGCTGAAGGATTGGTGTGAGGCATTCAGTGCTGGGGCTTGCTGGCCTTTGGAGGGGGATTTGTCTTAGTGTTAAGATGGAGGCATTTGGGAGATCTCTCATCAATTAATGTTTCATGAGGTCAGGAGTTCTCTACTGGTTCAAAGTCCTGGACTTGGATCTCCCACCTCAGGGTTTGGGCATGTCCCCTTACTGTAATACCAAGAGTTCACAGGACACTCAGCACAGAAGACAAAACCCCAAGACTAATGGTGAAAATAACACTCAGCAGCCAAGAAATTCACACTCTTACAAAGAGAAACAAGAGAGATGAAAGAGAAGATATAAAATATAGAAAAACAGGAGTCAAAAAAGAAGATGACAATCAATCCAAAAAAGATACTCATAAGTAAAAATGAATATTAAAACTAGACTAGCAAAAATACAAAATCAATAAACTAAAGAGTACTATAAAAAAGGAAAATAAAATGAATTTACTTAAAAATGAAATGTTTTTTAAAAAGGAAACAGGTTATAAAAAATAAAAATTAAAGGAGTAATAAAGAATGAACAACATTAGAACAATATGAAAAAGAAGAAAAAATATATGGAAAGTTTTAATAAGAAGAATGTCCTTGTGATTTTTCTATTTACCTTTCCACACAGTGTGCTCCAGTCAATATGCCTACACAGAAAGCCCTCCATTATTTCTAGTAAAGTCTCTGGATCTGTTGTGGATAGTATAGGGTCAACTCAGACTCAGATCTTGCCTTACTCCTGCTTGAACTTGCTTCCAATGTCCACAATTTCCCCTAAAGTCCACAGTCTCAGGCTGATTGTGGGGATTTATCCACTGCACCTGTGGCTGCAGGAGTGACTTCCCCTTCTCTTCTTTACTCACACAGCTCCTGGTTCTCTGCTTTGGGATTCACCATGCCTGTTTGTAGGCCACCCTCAGGTGTCTGTTCCCTTCCCAGACACAAGGGGGCGAAAGTAGCAGCTTATTAGGGCTCACTTTTCAGTTGGGCTGGGAAGAGAGGTATGGCAGACACAGTTGGGGTTGGGAGAAGTGCCTGCTGTGGTCAAGACTGCGGGAGGTTGCCAATCTGAGGCAGATTGTGGGCTTTCTCAGGATAGGTGGCCCTGGATTTTGGGTTCTTCAGCAGAGCCAAGCTGCCCAGGCTCCCAGGAAGGTGTGGCCAGTGACCTGTGGCCACCTGTAGCTTGGTGGCACCTATAACCCCTAGGAATGAGAGCATGGTGGCCTCCTGTCCTCCACCTCTGGCACCCATGCAGGCCTTGGCAGAAATCTAGCTCTCACGTTCCCCTCTCTAGTACTGCAAACTGCAATTGCGTCTAGTTCCACCTTTAGCATTCTTGCAGGACTTTCTACTTCTGGAGCTGCAGAGTGCATCTGGCTTGCCCCACTTACTGTATTTTAGAAGGTAGGGTCCTGCATTCGCCAAGTGTGTGGAGTTAGAGCATTCCCACTGCAATGATCCCTAGCCTCTCTAGCTGGCCCAGGCATTTCCCTGGACTCCCTCACCTGTGTCCTACTAGCCCCCTCAGAATATCTTTAAGGCAACCAATGCTGGTCATGTAAGCCACTTCTTATCTGGGAAGTGCTCTTTAGCAATTATGTCTTTAGTGAATTCTCTCCATTTTGTCTTGCAAACACCTGTAGCTGTGTTTCCCTTTGAAATTCTGAAGCTCCTTACTGTCACTGCCCGTGAAGGGGTTTCCAAATGTGAGGAAATGTTTCCTCCTTCAGGACTTCCTCCCTAGGGTGCAGGTCCCTATTCCAAAATCCTTTGCCTTTTTTTTTTTTTTTAATCTCTTTATTTTACTATGCCTCATTCTGAGGCCATTGGTTTGCCTTTTCAGAAGTTTGGGGTCTTCTGCCAGAATTCAGAAAGCATTCTGTAAGTGTTGTTCCACATGCAGATGGATTTTTTTATGTATTTGTGGGGGGAAGGTGATCTCCCCATCTTATTCTTCTGCCATCTTGAACGTCCTCTCGAATTCCTTCTTTGTTGAATCACATGATAGATTTTGAAACTCAAAGAATATTTACTTAACTTTTTATTCCATTTACAGTACAATGGCTGCCAACGTGACTGTCACATTTCCAAGCTTAATCTGTGCTGTTGGCATTTCTTCATCACTTTCACAGATCTGAATTGTGAACAAAGCAATAGATCAGGACTTGATTTGTAGAATCAGAAATCTTTCTATTTCCATTGTGTGACTATTACCTCTATGGTTCAATCTACCAACATGATGGAGCTAGAAAGAAATGTACAGTACCACATCATCACACACATACAATACAATAAATGTAAATACTCAAGAGGACAGGTATAGTAAAGTGTGGTAAAATAGCAAAGAGATGGTGGGTTTTGAACATTTATTACTTTGTTTTTAACATTATTTACTTAATTATACATTTATTTAATTTAATTATGTTTAATAATGCCTGTCTTTATCAATGAGCTTGTGAAATTCCTGACAATTTACAGATTGCCTTTAGCAATCCAGTTTTAATGCACCATGGAAAAATATCATTGATTCATTAAAAACCTGTGAAGGATCCTGGGTGTTATCAAGCGTGTTTTTATTGAGATATAATTGACATAGGATTGTGTAAGTTTATGGAGTGCAAGGTGTTGATTTAATACATTTATGTATTGCAGCATGATTACCAGTGCAGTGTTAGCTAATACCTGTTTCATGTCAGACAATTATTTGTGTGTGTATGATGACAACATTTAAGATCTAGTCTCTTAGCAATTTCGAAGTGTATAATCTAGTCTCAGCAATTTCGAAGTGTATAGTACAGTATTGTTAACTAAAATCGGAATGATGTACATTAGAGCTCCAGAAGTTACTCATCTTCTAATTGCAAATTTGTATCCTTTGACAATTTCCCTAATCTCCACACCCATCCCTAGCTCCTAGTAACCACCATTTTAATATTTATTTGTGTAAATTAGGCTTGTTTTACATGCAAATCAGAATCACCTTGAGATATAATCTAACACTGATTAGAATGGCTGTCATCAAAAAGGCAAGAGATAACAAGTTTTGATGAGAGTGTGGAGGAAAAGGAATGCTTGTGCATTGCTGGTGGGAAAATAAACTGGTGTAACTACTATAGAAAACATTGAGATTTCTCAGAAAATTAAAGAAACAATTATCATATGATCCAGCAATCTCATGTTTATTGTAAGATTAAGCAAGCCAAGATATGGAATCAACCTAAGTGTCTATCAATGGGTGAATGGATAAAGAATGTGCTTTTTATACACACACACACACACATAGTGGAATGTTATTTGGCCATGAGAAATAATGAAATCTTGCCATATGTGACAACATGGATGAACCTTGAGGGAATTATGCTAAATGAGATGTCAGAAAGAGAAAGACAAATACTGCACAGTATCACTTATATGTGGAATCTAAAAAAGCTCAACTTATATCAAGCATTTTGAAGCATTGAACATTATTATTTATAGAGAGGAGCTCACTGTAAGAATGTAGCAGTTAGTAAAATTATTGTACCTATAAACTCTGTAAGAACTGAAAGGCCTGCATATTGAACAGCATCTTTAGTATTAATAATTTGTGATATTTCATAGCATCTTTGGAAACTTTCAATAAATTTTAAGCAATAAATACAGCACCAAATATTATAGGAGTAGGGAACATTAAGATGGGAAAACGAAGAAGAATGGGGAGTCTCAATTGGAAGAGGAAGAAGGAGGCATCCATCTCAATGTGTGTGTATGTGTTTAGTTGCTAAGTTGTGTCCAACTCTTTTGTGACCCCATGGACTATATAGCCTGCCAGGTTCTTCTGTCCATGGGATTTCCCAGGCAAGAATACTGGAATGGGTTGCCCTTTCCTTCTCCAGGGGGTCTTTCCAACCAGGGATCAAACCCACATCTCCTGCATTGGCAGGTAGATTCTTTACCACTGAGCCACCTGGGAAGCCCAGCCATCTCAGTAGTAACACTGAAATAAGTATATCCAGTTGTATTAGTTTTCTAGTGCTGCCATAATACATTACCACAAACAAGGGCTTACAACATCACTATTAATAGTTTATTTGAGAGTTTTGTAAATCAGAAGTCCAGAATGGGTCTCAGTGGATCAATGTGAAGGTGTCTGCACAGCAGCTTTCCTTTCTTGATGCACTAAAGGTGAATCTGTTTCCTTATTCATATAGGTTGATGGCAGAATTCAGTTTCTTACAATTGTAGGACTGAGTTCCCTGTGGCTTTGCTGGCTGTCAATGAGAGTAATTCCCAACTTCAAGAAGTTACTTACATTCTTTGCCACATTGACCCCCTTTCTTCATCTTAAAAGCAAGCATTGATTGATTGTTGATTGGTCTTTCTTATGTTTTGAATCTCTCCAGCCTCTTCCTCTGTTGTGATGTCTCTATGACCTCCATTTCTCTCTTCCACTTGTGCATTTAAGGGTCCATGTTATTACACTTCTCCATGCAGATGATCTAGAATAATTTTCCCATTTTTAAAGTCAGCTGCTAAGAAACTTTAATTCCACCAGCAACCTTAATTCCTTTTGAAACATAACATAACACATTCACATATTCCAGGGATTATGACATGGACATTTTTTTGTGGGGGTGAGGGTAGTACTCTGCTTACCAAATCAGAGCTTTTCTATAAGCTAAATTAAAAAAATAAAAAAAAATGAAATTTAGCTCACCTTTATTTCTGCTCTTACTCCTTTTGATGTTAAGGAATGATGATCTCTCACTCTTTTCTTTCCATTTATCCCCCAGGAATGCCTGCCTTTAGCCATTGTATTTGTCCATATGTGTAAATGGATAAAAGTTCACTGTTATCAGAAAGGCTATATTGTATTTAGTGTAAAACCTTTCCATCTTTTAGCTCAAGCAGAAGATTTGTAATTCTCTATGATCTTGGACAAGTTATTTAACTTCACTTATCTTCAGTTTCTTCATATATTAAGAGGGGATCAAATAGCTCCCTTGCAGGATTGTTGTGAGGGTTAGAAATAATATAAGAAAATCATGAATTCAATATATATATTGAATATATATACCACTGCCTATAGTATAGTGGGGTTTAAGAAATGATGCCTGTTATTATTATTAGAAGCCATTATGCCATTAATTGGGCTTCCTGGGTGGCTTAGTGGGTAAAGAATCTGCCTGCAATGCAGGAGATGCAGGAGACGCAAATTCGATCCTTGGATCAGGAAGATATGGAGGAGGGCATGGAAACCTACTCCTGTATTCTTACCTGGAGAATCCCATGGACCAAGGAGCCTATGGGCTACATTCCATAGGGTTGCAAAGAGTTGGACATGATTAAAGTGATTGAGTACACATCCATGCATGCCACTAATTATGTTCCATTTTTAGTAAAGTTTATTTAGTCCAGGTCATCAATTTTGTACTATGTCTACAATGCATACTAAGATCAAATGATTATATATCACAGTAAGAAAAAAATCACGAAGTATTGTTTTCTGACATTAATGGGTCTGTTTACACAATTGTTATACCTGTTGTGGTTCAGTTGCACAATCTTCAACTGCATGTCTGACTCTCCGCGACCCCATGGATTACAGAATGCCAGGCTTCCCTGTCCTTTATCATCTCCCAGAGTTTGCTCAAAATCATATCCATTGAGTCACTGATGCCATTCAAACATGTCATCCTCTGTCGTCCCCTACTCCTCCTGCCTTCAGTCTTTCCTGGCATCAGGATCTTTTCCAGTTAGTTGGCTCTTCTCATCAGTAGCCAAAGTATTGGAGCTTCAGCTTCAGCATCAATCCTTCCAATGAATATTCAGGAATGAACAACTATAGGATTGAATGGTTTGATCTCCTTTCAGTCCAGTTCAATTCAGTTGCTCAGTCGTGTCCAATTATTTGCCACCCCATGGAATGCAGGACACCAGGCCTGCCTGTCCACCACCAACTCCCGGAGTTCACACAAACTAATGTCCATCAAGTCGGTGTTGCCATCCAGCCATTTCATCCTTTGTCATCCTCTTCTCCTCCTGCCCCTAATCCCTCCCAGCATCAGGGTCTTTTCAAATGAATCAACTCGTCACATGAAGTGGCCAAAGTATTGGAGTTTCAGCTTCAGCATCAGTCCTTCCAATGAACACCCAGGACTGAACTCCTTTAGGATGGACTAGTTGGATCTCCTTGCAGTCCAAGGGACTCTCAAAAGTCGTTTCCAACACCACAGTTCAAAAGCATCAGTTCTTCGGTGCTCAGCTTTCTTCACAGTCCAACTCTCAAATCCATACGTGACCACTGGAAAAACCATAGCCTTGACTAGACAGACCTTTGTTGGCAAATAACGTCTCTGCTTTTGAATATGCGATCTAGGTTGGTCATAACGTTCCTTCTAAGGAGTAAGCGTCTTTTAATTTCATGGCTGCAATCACTATCTGCAGTGATTTTGGAGCCTCAGAAAATAAAGTCTGACACTGTTTCCACTGTTTCTCCATCTATTTCTCATGAAGTGATGGGACCAGATGCCATGATCTTCGTTTTCTGAATGTTGAGCTTTAAGCCAACTTCTTCACTCTATGCTATCACTTTCATCAAAAGGCTTTTTAGATCTTCATTTTCTGCCATAAGGGTGGTGTCATCTGCATGTCTGAGGTTATTGATATTTCTCCCGGCAATCTTGATTCCAGCTTGTGCTTCTTCCAGCCCAGCGTTTCTCATGATGTACTTGGTATATAATTTAAATAAGCAGGGTGACAATATACAGCCTTGACATACTCCTTTTCCTATTTGGAACCAGTCTGTTGTTCCATGTCCAGTTCTAACTGTTGCTTCGTGACCTACATACAGATTTCTCAAGAGGCAGGTCATATGGCCTGGTATTCCCATCTCTTTCAGAATTTTCCACAGTTTATTGTGATCCACACAAAGGCTTTGGCATAGTCAGTAAAGCAGAAATAAATGTTTTTCTGGAACTGTCTTGCTTTTTCGATGATCCAGCAGATGTTGGCAATTTGATGTCTGGTTCCACTAAAACAAGCTTGAACATCTGGAAGTTCACAGTTCATGTTTTGTTGAAGCCTGACTTGGAGAATGTTGAGCATTACTTTACTAGCATGTGAGATGAGTGTAATTATGTGGTAGTTTGATCATTCCTCAGCATTGCCTTTCTTTGTGGTTAGAATTAAAACTGACCTTTTCCAATCCTGTGACCACTACTGTGTTTTCCAATTTGCTGGCACATTGAGTGCAGCACTTTCATAGCATCATCTTTGAGGATTTGAAATAGCTCAACTGGAATTCCATCATCTCCACTAGCTTTGTTCATAGTTATGCTTCTTAAGGCCCACTTGACTTTGCATTCCAGTATGTCTGGCTCTAGGTGAGTGATCAAATCATCGTGATTATATGGGTCTTGAAGATTTTCTTTTGTACGGTTTTTCCATATATTCTTGCCACCTGTTCTTAATATCTTCTGCTTCTGTTAGTTCCATACTATTTCTGACTTTTATTGATCCCATCGTAGAATAAAATGTTCCCTTGGTATCTCTAAGTTTCTTTTTTCAAAAAGCAAAAAAAGAACTTTATAAAGCTGATAAAGGTTATGTACTAAAAGCTTCTTACCATTAAAATATGAGAATATATTTGTCACTTTGAGTTGGGAAAACATTTTTTTTCCTTATTATATAGCATTCATTAATCACTTCTTACACATACAATGAAAACTGCTAATGGCATCAATTTTTATTTACATTACCCTGATGTGAGTAACTGTTTTTTTTCAATCTTTTTTTTTTAAATTTTGAGGCTAATTACTTTACAATATCATGGTGGTTTTCGCCATACATTCACGTGAATCAGCCATGGGTGTACATGTGTTCCCCATCCTGAACCTCGCTCCAACCTCCCTCCCCATCCCATTCCTCAGAGTCATCCCAGTGCGCCAGCCCTGACACCCTGTGTCATGCATTGAACCTGGACTGGTGATCTATTTCACAGATGATAATATACAGGTTTCAATGCTATTCTCTCAAATCTTCCCACCCTCGCCTTCTCCCACAGAGTCCAAAAGACTGTTCTTTACATCTATGTCTCTTTTGCTGTCTCGCATATAGAGTCATCGATACCATCTTTCTAAATTCTATATATATGCATGAATATACTGTATTGGTGTTTTCTTTCTGACTTACTTCACTCTGTATGATAGGCTCCAGGTTCATCCACCTCATTAGAACTGATTCAAATTCACTCTTTTTAATAACCGAGTAATATTCCATCGTGTATATGTACCACAGCTTTCTTATCCATTCGTCTGCTGATGGACATGTAGGTTGCTTCCATGTCTTAGCTGTTGTAAACAGTGCTGCGATCAACTTTGGAGTACACGTGTCTCTTTCATTTCTGGTTTCCTCAGGGTGTATGCCCAGCAGCGGGATTACTGGGTCACATGGCAGTTCTATTTCCAGTTTTTTAAGGAATCTCCACACTGTTCTCCATAATGGCTGTACTAGTTTGCATGCTCAACAACAGTTTAAGAGGGTTCCTTTTTCTCCACACCCTCTCCAGCATTTATTGTTTGTAGACCTTTGGATAGTAGCCATTCTGACTGGCATGAGATGGTACCTCATTGTGGTTTTGATTTGCATTTCTCTGATAATGAGTGATGCTGAGCATCTTTTCATGTGTTTGTTGGCCATATGTATGTCTTCTTTGGAGAAATCTCTGTGTAGTTCTTTGGCCCATTTTTTAATTGGGTTGTGTATTTTTATGGAACTGAGCTGCAGGTGTTGCTTATATATTTTTTAGGTTAAGTCTTTGTCAGTTGCTTCATTTGCTATTATTTTCTCCCATTCTGAAGGCTGTCTTTTCACCTTGCTTATAGTTTCCTTCCTTTTGCAAAGTCTTTTAAGTTTAATTATTTCCAATTTGTTTATTTTTGCTTTTATTTCCATTACTCTGGTAGGGGGGTCATAGAGAATTTTGCTATGATTTATGTCGGAGAGTGTTTTGCTTATGTTTTCCTCTAAGAATTTTATAGTTTCTGGTCTTACATTAATATCTTTAATCCATTTTGAGTTTATTTTTGTGTATGGTGTTAGAAAGTGTTCTAGTTTCATTCTTTTCAAGTGGTTGACCAGTTTTCCCAGCACCACTTGTTAAAGAGATTGTCTTTTCTCCATGGTATATTCTTGCCTCCTTTGTCAAAGATAAGGTGTACATAGGTGCATGGATTTATCTCTGGGCTTTCTGTTTTGTTCCATTGATCTATGTTTCTGTCTTTGTGCCAATGCCATACTGTCTTGATGATTGTTGCTTTGTTGTATATCCTGAAGTCAAGCCAGTTGATTCCTCCAGTTCCATTCTTTTTCAAGATTGCTTTGGCTAGTAGGTCTTTTGTAATTCCATATAAATTGTGAAATTATCCTAATTCTCTGAAAAGTACTCTTGGTAGCTTGATAGGGATTGCATTGAATCTATAGATTTTTTTGTGTTCAGTTCAGTTCACTCGATGAGTCATGTCCGACTCTTTGCAACCCCATGAACCGCAGCACACCAGGCCTCCCTATCCATCACCAACTCCCGAAATCCACCCAAACCCATGTCCACTGAGTTGGTGATACCATCCAATCATCTTGTCTTCTGTCGTCCCCTTCTCCTCCTCCTCTCATTCTTTCCCAGCATCAGGGTCTTTGCAAATCAGTCAACTCTTCGCATGAGGTGGCCAAAATATTGGAGTTTCTCTTCAACCTCAGACTTCCAATGAACACCCAGAACTGATCTCCTTTAGAATGGACTGGTTGGATACGCTTGCAGTCCAAGGGACTCTCAAGAGTCTTCTCCAACACCACAGTTCAAAACTATCAATTCTTTTGAGCTCAGCTTTCTTCATAGTCCTACTCTCACATCCATACATGACCACTGGAAAAACCATAGCTTTGACTAGTTGCACTTTGTTGACACAGTAATGTCTCTGCTTTTTAATATGCTGTCTAGCTTTGTTGTACCTTTCTCTCCAGGTAGTAAGCGTTGCTTTTGGTAGTATATTCATTTTCACTGTATTGATTCTTCTGATCCATGAACATGCAATATTGCTCCATCTATTTGTGTCCTTTTTGATTTCTTTCATCAGTTTCTATATATAGGTCTTTTATTTCTTTAGGTAGACTTATTCCAAAGTATTTTTTTTTCGTTGCAATGATGAATGGAATTGTTTCCTTAATTTCTCTTTCTGTTTTCTCATTATTAGTGTATAGGAATGCAAGGGATTTCTGTGTATTAATTGTATATCCTGCAACTTTACTATATTCATCAATTAGCTCTAGTAATTCTCTGATGGAGTCTATAGGGTTTTCTATGTAGAGGATCATGTCATCTGCAAACAGTGAGAGTTTTACTTCTTCTTTTCCAGTCTGGATTCTTTTTATTTCTTTTTTTTTCTCTGATTGCTGTGGCCCAAACTTCCGAAACTATGTTGAATAGTAGTGGTGAGAGTGGGCATCCTTGTCTTGTTCCTGACTGTAGGGGAAAAGCTTTTGGCTTTTCACCATTGAGGATAATGTTAGCTGTGGGTTTATCATATATGGCTTTCATTATGTTGAGGTATCTTCCTTCTTTGCCTGCTTTCTGGAGGATTTTTATCATAAATAGATGTTGAATTTTGTCACAGGTTTTCTCTGCATCTATTGAGGTAATCATATGATTTTTTTATCTTTTAATTTGTTAATGTGGTGTATCACATTGATTGATTTGTGAATATTGAAGAATCCTTGCATCCCTGGGATAAAGCCCATTTGGTCATTATGTATGATCTTTTTAATATGTTGTTGAATTCTGTTTGCTATAATTTTGTTAAGGATTTTTGCATCTATGTTCATCAGTGATATTGGCCTGTAATTTTCTTTCTTTGTGTTATCTTTGTCAAGCTTTGGTATTAGGGTGATGGTGGCCTCTTAGAATGAGTTTGCAAGTTTACCTTCCTATTCAGTTTTCTGAAAGAGTTTGAGTAGGATAAGTGTTAGCTCTTCTCTAAATGTTTGGTAGAATTCAGCTGTGAAGCCATCTGGACCTGGGCTTTTGTTTACTGGTAGATTTCTGATTACAGTTTCAATTACTGTGCTTGTGATGGGTCTGCTCAGATTTTCTATTTCTTCCTGATTCATGTTTGGCAATTTATATATTTCTAAGAATTTTTCCATTTCTTTCAAGTTGTCCATTTTATTGGCATGTAGTTGTTGATAGTAGTCTCTTATGATCCTTTGTATTTCTGTGTTGTCTGTTGTGATTTCTCCATTTTCTGTTCTAATTTTGTTGATTTGGTTCTTCTCCCATTGTTTATTGGTGAGTCTGGCTAATGGTTTGTCTAATTTATTTATCTTCTCTAAGAACCAGCTTTTAGCTTTGTTGATTTTTGCTATGGTCTCTTTTGTTTCTTTTGCATTTATTTCTGCCCTAATTTTTGTAATTTCTTTCCTTCTACTAATCTGGGGTTCTTCATTTCTTCCTTTTCTAGTGGCTTTATGTGTAGAGTTAGGTTATTTATTTGATTTCTCTTCTGTTTCTTGAGATAGACTTGTATTGCTATGAACCCTTAGCACTGCTTTTACTGAATCCCATAGGTTTTGGCTTGTTGTGTTTTCATTTTCATTCGTTTCTATGCATATTTTGATTTCTTTTTTTTTATTTCTTCTGTGGTTTGTTGGGTATTCAGAAGTGTGTTGTTTAACCTCCTATATTTTATTGTTAATAGTTTTTTTTTCCTGTAGCAGACATCTAATCTTACTGCATTGTGATAAGAAAAGATGCTTGAGATGATTTCAATATTTTTTGAATTTTCCAGGGCTAGATATGGCCCAGGATGTGATCTATTCTGGAGAAGGTTTATGTGCATTTGAGAAAAATGTGAAATTCATTGTTTTATGGTGAAATGTCCTGTAGATATCAGTTAGGTTAAACTGGTCCATTGTATCATTTAAGGTTTGTGTTTCCTTGCTAATTTTCTGTTTAGTTGATCTATGCATAGGTGAGTGAGGTATTAAAGTTTCCCACTATTATTCAGTTCAGTTCAGTTCAGTCACTCAGTTGTGTCCGACTCTTTGCTATCCCATGAATTGCAGCACACCAGGCCTCCCTGTCCATCACCAACCCCTGGAGTTCACTCAGACTCACGTCCATCGAGTCAGTGATGCCATCCAGCCATCTCATCCTCTGTCGTCCCCTTCTCCTCCTGTCCCCAATCCATCCCAGCATCAGAGTCTTTTCCAATGAGTCAACTCTTCGCATGAGGTGGCCAAAGTACTGGAGTTTCAGCTTTAGCTTCATTCCTTCCAAAGAAATCCCAGGGCTGATGTCCTTCAGAATGGACTGGTTGGATCTCCTTGCAGTCCAAAGGACTCTCAAGTGTCTTCTCCAACACCACTGTTCAAATTCTTTGGCACTCAGCCTTCTTCACAGTCCAACTCTCACATCCATACATGACCACAGGAAAAACCATAGCCTTGACTAGACGGACCTTTGTTTGCAAATAATGTCTCTGCTTTTCAATATGCTATCTACTTTGGTCATAACTTTTCTTCTTTCAGCCACTATTATTGTTTTACTGTTAATTTCCCATTTTATATATCTTAGCATTTCCTTACATATTGTGGTGCTCCTATGTTGGGTTTGTATATATTTATAATTGTCATATCTTCTTCTTGGATTGATCCTTTGATCATGATATAGTGTCCTTCTTTTTCTCTTTTCATGGCCTTTATTTCAAAGTCTATTTTATCTGATATGTGTATTGCTACTCCTGCTTTCTTTTGGTCTCCATTTGCTTGAAGTATCTTTTTGCAGCCCTTCACTTTAAGTCTATATGTGTCCCTAGGTTTGAGGTGTGTCTCTTGTAGATGGCATATATAGAGATCTTTTCTCCTTTGCTTTTTGCTTCTCTTCTTTTCACAGCTATTTGTAAGACCTCATAGCTATTTGTAAGGCCTCCTTCTCCTAGGAATGCAAAAAAAAAAAAAAAAAAGCCATTTTGCTTTTTTTTCATTCCTAGGGACTCTCAAATGTCTTCTCTAGCACCATAATTCAAAAGCATCAATTCTTCAGCACTCAGCCTTCTTTCTAGTCCAACTGTCACATTCATACATGATTACTGGAAAAACCATAGCTTTGCCTATACAGACTTTGTCAGCAAAATGATGTCTCTGCTTTTCAATACACTGTTTATGTGTATCACAGCTTTACTTCCAAGGAAAAAGTCTTTAAATTTTGTGACTGTGGTCACCATCTGCAGTGATTTTGAAGCCCAAGAAAATGGAATCTTTCACTGTTTCCACTTTTTACCCTTCTATTTGCCTCGAAATGATGGGATCAGATGCCATGATCTTAGTTATTTGAATGTTGAGTTTTAAGTTTTGCTCTCCTCTTTCACCTTCATCAAAAGGGTCTTTAGTTCCTCTTCACTTTCTGCCTTTAGGATCATGTCATCTGCATATCTGACGTTGTTGATATTTCTCCCCACAGCCTGTGTATCTGATCTAGTACAATAATTTTAAGAATAAATTAACATATCCTTGCAACTGTTAATGAAGACACTTCACTAGTTATCAGTAACAGATAATAGGGCTTTCCAGTTGACGCTAATATTAAGGAACCTGCCTGCCAGTGCAGGAGACATGATCGATGCTGGTTCAGTCCCTGGGAAGATCCCTGGAAGAGAGCGTGGCAACCCACTCCAGTATTCTTACTTGGAGAATCCCATGGACAGAGGAGCCTAGTGAGCTACAGTCCATAGGATCATAGAATCAGATACTACTGAAGTGACTTAGCACAGACATACACATGCGATAGATAATAAAGGTTTTGTATTTGTTAAAACAAAGACACTATTTATATTATGGTATATTACAATATTTATCCATGTAAAACTGGAAGTTGTGTTTCTTTAGCTTATACTGATAGATAAACTTTCATTTTACTTGGACAATTTAATCTCTCCCTCTCTTTTAAACTTTTACTGGAGTGTAGTTGATATACATTATTATATTAGTTTCAGGTGTATATCAAAGAAAATCAATTATATATGTCCATTCTTTTTTAGATTATTTTCCCATACAGTCCATTACAGAGTATTGAGCAGAGTTCCCGGTGCTGTACAGTAGGTCCTTATTAGTTATCAATTCTATATATCAGTTCAGTTCAGTCACTCAGTCATGTCTGACTCTTTGCGACCCCATGAATTGCAGCACACCAGGCCTCCCTGTCCATCACCAATTCTAGTAGTGTGTTTATGTCAATCCTAATTTTCCCATTTATGCCTGCCTCCCTTAAACTCTGGTAACAATGTTTTGCTTTCTGCACCTGTAAACTTTATTTCTATTTTGTAGATAAGTTAATCTGTACCTTTTTAAAGATTCCACATATAAGTGGTATCATAATTTGTCTTCCTCTGATTTACTTCACTCTGTATTACAATCTCTAGGTCCATTCATGTTGCTGCAAATGAAATTATTTCTATCTTTTTTCAATATCTGAGTAATATTGCATTGTGGGCCTCCCAGGTGGTGCAGTGTTAAGGAATCTACCTGACAGTGCAGGAGACACAGATTCAATCCTTGAGTGGGGAAGCTTCCCTATAGTAGCAAATGGCAACCTGCTCCAGTATTCTTGCCAGAAGATTTCCATGAATAGAGAAGTCTGGTGGGTTACAGTCTGTGGCATCACAAAGAGTCCAACACAATTGAGTGACTGAGCATACATATTCTCTTATTCTGAGGGATCTCTTTTCATTAAGTTTATGGCTTCCTTTACTGTGCAAAAGCTTTTTAGTTCATGGCCCATTTGTTTATTTTTGTTTTTATTTTCATTACTCCAGTTGTGGATTGGAAAAGATCTTCCTGCAACTTATGTCAAAAAGTATTCTGCATATGTTTTCCTTTAAGAGTTTTGTAGTATCTGGTCATATATTTGTGTCTTTAATCCATTTGTGTATTGTGTTAGGTCATATTTTAATTTCTTTCTTTTACATGTAGTTATCAGGTTGTCCAAGCACCACTTATTAAAGAACCTGTCTTTTCTCCATTGTATATTATTTCCTCCTCTCTCATAGACTTGGTAACCGTAGGTGTGTGGACTTTTCTCTGGGCTTTCTGTCCTGTTTCATTGAGCTGTATTCTGTTTTTGTACCAGTGCCATACATTTTTGATTACTGTAGCTTTGTTGTTAGTGTGAAGTCAGGGAGCCTGATTCCTCCAGTTCCATTTTTCTTTCTCAAGATTGCTTTGGCTATTCGTGGTCTGTTTCCATGCAAATTAATTTTTTTTTTCTAAATCTGCAAAAACTAGCATTACTAATTTGATAGGGTTGGATTGAATCTGTAGATTGCTTTGGGTAGTATAGTCATTTTAACAGTACTGATTCTTATAATCTAAGAACATGGTCTATCTCTACAGATCTGTTGTATCATTTTGACTTCTTTCATCAGTATAGTTTTCTGAGTGCAGGTCTTTTGACTCATTAGGTAGATTTATTTCTAGATATTTTTATTCTGTTATATGTGGTGGAATTGTTCCATTTATGTCTCTTACTGATTTTTCATTGTTAGTATATAAGAATGCAAGAGATTTCTATTTCTTGATTGTGTATCCTACAACTTTACCAAATTCACTGATGAACTGTGGTAGTTTTCTGGTAGCATGTTTGGGTTTTCTTTGTATAGTGTCATGTCATCTGCAAACAGTGACAGTTTTCCTTCTTTCCCTGAATTACTTTTATTTTTTTTCTTCACTGATTGCCATGGCTTGGGCTTCCAAAACTGTGTTGAATAATAGTGATGAGAGTGGGCATCTTGTCTTATTCATGATGTTAGAGGGAATGCTTTCAGTTTTTCACCATTTCGAATGATGTTTGCTGTGGGTTTGTGGAAGTCATCTTTAAACAAATTTTACTACTTTAATACTCCATATACAATTAGAAAGCCTTGCTTATTTTTCCTTTATTGCTTTCTTCAAATCTATCTCTTCTTTTCCATTCTTACTGATGAGGTACAAAATAGGTCATGTATGTGTAATCATTACACTGTACTTCAGAAAATATTTTATCTGTAAAGCATCAATTATGCTGTAAAAGTGTAGTTGTACCATTACACTGTTGCCAAAAGATAGCATATGAGAGGCAGAATGACTTAAAGTATCCAGGTCAGAGTGATTCAAAACCTCAGAGCTTTGGGAAACAATACCAGTTTAGTTCAGTCACTCAGTCTTGTCTGATTCTTTGCAACCCCATGCACTGCAGCATGCCAGGCTTCCCTGTCCATCACCTACTCCTAGAGCTTGCTCAAAATCGTGTCCATCGAGTCAGTGACACCATCAAACCATCTCATCCTCTGTCATCCCCTTCTCTTCCTGCCTTCAGTCTTTCCCAGCATCAAAGTCTTTTCCAATGAGTCAGTTCTTCACATCAGGTGGCCAAACTGTTGGAGTTTCAGCTTCAGCCTCAGTTCTTCCAATGAATATTCAGGACTGATTTCCTTTAGGATTTACTGCTTTTCTTTTCTTACAGTCCAAGGGACTCTCAAGCGTCTTCTCCAGCACCACAGTTCAAAAGCATCAATTCTTGGACCGTCAGCTTTTTTTTAATATAAATTTATTTATTTTAATTGAAGGCTAATTACTTTACAATATTGTATTGGTTTTGACATACAACAACATAAATCTGCCACGGGTGTACATGTGTTCTCCATCCTGAACCGCCCTCCCACCTCCCTCCCCATACCATCCCTCTGGGTCATCCCAGTGCACCAGCCCCGAGCATCCTGTATCATGCATCTAACCTGGACTGGCCAACTCTCATATCTATACATACCTATACATGATTACTTGAAAAAACATAGCTTTGACGAGACGGACCTTTGTCCACAAAGTAATGTCTCTGCTTTTTAATATGCCCGTCTAGGTTGGTCATAACTTTCCTTCCAAGGAGCATCATCTTTTTATTTCATGGCTGCAGTCACCATCTGCAGTGATTTTGTAGCACCAAATAACTAAGTCTCTCATTGTTTCCCCATCTATTTGCCATGAAGTGATGGGACTGGATGCCGTGATCTTAGTTTTTTGACTGTCGAGTTTTAAACCAGCTTTTTCACTCTCCACTTTTCACTTTCATCAAGAGGCTCTTTAGTTCTTCTTTGTTTTATGCCATAGAGTGGTGTTATCTGGGTATCTGAGGTTATTGATATTTCTCCCTGCAATCTTGACTCCAGCTTGTGTTTCATCCACTTCAGCATTTTACACAATGTATCCTGTATATAAATTAAATAAGCAGGTTGACAATATACAGCTTTGACATATTCCTTTCCCAACTTGGAACCAGTCCATAATAATATAGCAATAAGGAAAGCACATATACAGGATGTGAGGCTGAATTCCTCTATAACTCTGCTTATCTCATAAATTTTTCCTTGGCTTTATTAAAACAAACATAACTTTTCCCTTTAATCATACTGACATTTGAAAGTATATGAAGGATAGTAACATTTTTATGTAAAACATTTAGTCATTGCTAGGCAGCTCGTCTCCATAGACCTGAATTAAATGTACAGCATCCAAAATCAATCTAGAGTTGAGTATTTCTAAAGCTTATTTTTGTGACCTTGGGAAACATTAATTATTATATTAGTCTTATATTTATTGATTATTTTTTGTGTCAGCCCCTAAGATAAATACCTTACCTGAATTATTTAATTTATGTTGCTTTTTTTGGCCTTAGTTTCCTGTTTTGTAAGGTGTAGTTAATAATAATTTGTATATCATCAAATTGTAATCAGGATTGAATGTATTAATGTAATGCAGAGTTCCTGACTCACAACTAGCACAACATTAGTTGTTATTATCATGATAATAATTATTAATCCATTCCAATCTTCTTTCTTTTTTACAAATTTGGTAGAAGCCTAAAAGCCCTTTTTGAATGTTCTCATCCCCACAATATTCAGCAGGTGCTGACCACATGTTGTTAAATGATCCTGATGAACAGAATAAAGTATCCCACTTTTTATATACATAAGGTCACAACTCCCCTCTTACTTAGTGACCTGAATAAGTAGGTACTGATTACTCAACTTTCAGATTGTTCTAAAAGCCTAGTAGGCACTCCAATGGCTCTAAACTGTTTCCAGATAAGGTAAAATGAAAAAGTTTATTATATGAAAAATTCTTTGTTTAAAAAATTAGATCACATTACATTTACATCAGAATTTTTTTCAGCCTCTGTGTTTATGAATCTGTGAAGTATTTGATTACCTTCATTGTCTAATTAAAAACTGTAAGATTTCACCTATTGTACAGTGACAACTGACATTATATAAATTATAGCCAGTAGAGATCTTTCTTTGCTATGTTTTTACTATATCTTAGAATTTTTTAATGTCTCATTAAAAATTTTAAAACTGCATTTTAATATAATAGTAGTTCTATTTTTACCACTCAGAGAAAATTTTACCAGTTTTTCATCAAAAGCTCTTAAGGGTATCCTTTTGTTCAGTATTATTGAACTTTTCCCCATTAAATCTAAAGCGATTAATGATTTTTTTGCCCTCATTTCCTATGTCTATCCCCATTCATCTATACTGCACACCCCACCATCCCAATACTTCTAGGTTAGAAAGAAGAAGGTGGCAGCTATTAAAAGGAATGTAGCCTTTCCATGACTTTCCTGTCAAGAAAGTATAGGTTGGAATAGATATATGGATTCACACAGCTTCTAAAGTCGATTATCCATATACTATACTTCAAGAGGGCATCAATAGACAGCATGCAGTTCATGTCCCTTAACACATGCTAGCAAACCCACAATTTGAATACGTATCACTAAGTTATAAGTAATCATAAATTATCTGAAATCATAAGATCCACACTATAATATGTATGTCCCTGAGACATTACTGAAAGCCAGCTGTGATTATATGAAAATGTTCATCCTCAAATAACTTCCAAATCACTCCATCATGAGTTGACTTGAAAAATAGTAAGGCTCAACTTTTCATATATGAAGTTTGTTTTCTTTACCTTAATTCAGTTGGATGTGACTCAACTTCATCAGCATTGTTATTCCTTTACCTTCTGTTCTTTAAATGCACGGTATGAAAGAGATTATTAAAATCTGTGAGGTCTTATTAGCAGAGAGCATTGCTTGATGTAGTTTATTTCCTATGTGGATTAAAAAAATACTATTTTATTTTGCCCATTACCATAAAGAAGTGGCTTTGTCAGTATGCCTTTTCAACCACATACTCTTATTATTAAATGAATAGTTGATTTTTTAATTTTTTTAATTTATTATTATTATTTTTTTAAATTTTACTTTACAGTACTGTATTGGTTTTGCCATACATTGACATGAATCTGCCATGGGTATACAGGAGTTCCCAATACTGAACCCCCCTCCCACCTCCCTCCCCGTATCATCTCTCTGGGTCATCCCAGTGCAACAGCCCCAAGCATCCTGTATCCTGTATCGAACCTAGACTGGCGATTCGTTTCTTACATGATAGTATACATGTTTCAATGCCATTCTCCCAAATCATCCCACCCACGCCCTCTCCCACAGAGTCCAAAAGTCTGTTCTATACATCCGTGTCTTTTTTGCTGTCTTGCATACAGGGTTATCATTACCATCTTTCTAAATTCCATATATATGTGTTACTATACTGTATTGGTGTTTTTCTTTCTGGCTTATTTCATTCTGTATAATCAGCTCAGGTTTCGTCCACCTCATTAGAATGGATAAAAATGTATTCTTTTTAATGGCTGAGTAATACTCCATTGTGTATATGTACCACAGCTTTCATATCCATTCGTCTGCTGATGGACATCTAGGTTGTTTCCGTGTCCTGGCTATTATAAACAGTGCTGTGGTGAACATTGGTGTACACGTGTCTCTTTCAATTCTGGTTTCCTCGGTGTGTATGCCCAGAAGTGGGATTGCTGGGTCATAAGGCAGTTCTATTTCCAGTTTTTTTGGAATCTCCAGACTGTTCTCCATAGTGGCTGGACTAGTTTGCATTCCCACCAACAGTGTAAGAGGGTTCCCTTTTCTCCACACCCTCTCCAGTATTTATTGCTTGTAGACTTTTAGATTGCAGCCATTCTGACTGGTGTAAAATGGTACCTCATTGTGGTCTTGATTTGCATTTCTCTGGTAATGAGTGATGCTGAGCATCTTTTCATGTGTTTGTTAGCCATCTGCATGTCTTCTTTGGAGAAACGTCTATTTAGCTCTTTGGCCCGTTGTTTGACTGGGTCGTTTATTTTTCTGAAATTGAGCTGTATAAGTTGCTTGTATATTTTTGAGATTTGTTGTTTGTCAGTTGCTTCATTTGCTATTATTTTCTCCCATTCTGAAGGTTGACTTTTCACCTTGCTTATAGTTTCCTTTGTTGTGCAGAAGCTTTTAATTTTAATTAGATCCCATTTGTTTATTTCTGCTTTTATTTCCAGTATTCTGGGAGGTAGATCATAGAGGATCCAGCTGTGATTTATGTCGGAGAATGGTTTGCCTGTGTTCTCCTCTAGGAGTTTTATAGTTTCTGGTCTTACATTTAGATCTTTAATCCATTTTGAGTTTATTTTTGTGTATGGTGTTAGAAAGTGTTCTAGTGTCATTCTTTTACAAGTGGTTGACCAGTTTCCCCAGCACCACTTTTTGAAGAGATTGTCTTTTCTCCATGGTATATTCTTGCCTCCTTTGTCAAAGATAAGGTGTCCATAGGTGTGTAGATTTATCTCTGGGCATTCTATTTTGTTCCATTGATCTATAGTTCTATCTTTGTGCCAGTACCATACTGTCTTGATGACTGTGGCTTTGTAGTAGAGCCTCAAGTCTGGCAGGTTGATTCCTCCATTTCCATTCTTCTTTCTCAATATAGCTTTGGCTATTCGAGGTTTTTGGTATTTCCATACAAATTGTGAAATTATTTGTTCTAGCTCTGTGAAAAATACCGCTGGTAGCTTGATAGGGATTGCATTGAATCTGTAGATTGCTTTGGTTAGTATACTCATTTTCACTATATTGAAATTTATCATTGTACCTAAAATCAACTAGGACCTGGCAGTTCAGTCTTATGGCATGGTAGTTTGAATGCCTTCTATCTTCTGTTTTTATTTAGTTCATGGCATATCTTTGGAGATATAGTTATCACACACATTTTGTAATTAGTTTTATCATTTTCTCTGAACAATATGGAATCTTACTATGACACATGTAAATTTATAACATGGATGATAAATTATTGAAAATATGCTTAATACAGTGGAGTGTTCCATTCTGAAGTCCTGTTAATTTATTTTAAGTATTTTATTTTAAATCCAATTGACTATTCATGCATGTATTTCTGACTGTATTATATATGTGGAAATAGCATCCCTAATCACAACTGTTGGGCTTCCCTGGTGGCTCAGATGGTACAGAATCTGTCTCCAATTCCAGAGACTTGGGTTCAATCTCTGGGTCAGGAAAACCCCCTGGAGAACAGAATGACAACCCACTTCAGTGTTCTTGCCTGAAAAATCCCATGGACAGGGGAGCCTGGGGGACTATAATCGATGGGTTCACAGAGTCAGACACAATTGAGCAATTAATATACACATCACAACTCTAGAATTTAGGGGGACTAAATAGGTAAAGGCAATAACAAAATCAGTCTTTGGCCTGAAAGGCAGATCTGTGTCGAATATCATCTCATTATTTATGAAGTTAGTGTTGTTCAGAAGGACCTAGCCTCTTCTCATTATTCTTTTTGTACACCGTTATTGTGGTTTTCAATGATCTTCCCTAAGGGAGTGATGCCACTAAGTTGGTTGAATAGGAGATGCCAGCATCCATCCCTCCACAAAGACTTACAATTAGACCCACCCACTATGAAAAACATGTCTGGGAGAGCTCTGGAGTCCAATTATGAAACTTTGGCAGCAGTACAGTAGAACAAAAATTTTTAGAACAATCACATAAAAATGGAAAGATAATATCTTAATTTTGTGTATATCTTCTGATTCCCAACCTGACATTGCTCAGCACCAAGAAGGAACTCCCCAGCTAGAAAGAGTTCCACTTGCATGGAAAGGAAGAGTGAATTGAGACCACTACTTCCTCAGTTTTTCAAGAATACTCAATGGGGAAAAGGTAATCTGTTCAATAAATGGTTTGGATAAACTAGATATTCAAATATAAAGAATAAATTTGGGCCTCTGTCTTATACTATTCACAAAATTTAAATTGAAATGGATTAAAGACTAAAATTTAAGACTTAGAAGAAAACAGGGAAAATACTCTTTGACATTTGTCTTGGCAACAAGTTTTTGATATTACACCAAAAGCACAGGCATCAAAAGCAAAAATAAACAAGTAGAACTACATCAAACTAGAAAGCTTTTGCACAACAAATCAACAAAATGAGAAGGTACTGTCCAGAAAGGGAGAAATATTTACAAACCATTATCAGGTAAGAGGTTAATATCTAAAATATTTGAGGAACTCAGATAAGTCAATTTCAGGAAAACAAAGAACCTAACTAAAAATTAGGCAGAAGACCTGTCAGTTATTTTTCTAAAGAAGACATGCAAATGGCCAATAGGTACATGTAAAGATTGTGAACATCACTGATTATCAACTCAACGCAATTTGAAACCTCAGTGAGATATCACTTCACACATTTTAGAATGGCCGTTATCAAATAGAAAAGAAATAACAAGTGTTGGCAAGGGTGTGAAGAAAAGGAAACCCTTTGTACACTGTTAATGGGAATGTAAATTGGTACAGCCCCTATGGAAAACAATATGGTAACTCTTCAAAAACCTAAACATAAAACTACCATATGATCCAGCAATCCCACTTCTGGGTATATATACAAAGAAAATAAACTCACTATTGCAAAGGTATATCTGCACCCCCATGTTTATTTCAACATTATTCACACTACTCAAGACATGTAAAGAACCTAAAGGTCCACTGGTAGATGAATGGATAATGAAAACATCACACACACACAGAGTAATATTATTCACCCATATAAAAGGAGAAAATCTTGGTATTTGGAAGAACTTGGGTTAAACTTGAGGACATTATGCTAGGTGAAGATAAGTCACACATATAAAGATAAATACTGTGGGATCTTATGTGATGAATCTAAAAAAAAAAAAGGAAAAAGAACTTACAGAGTAGAATAGTAGTTACCAGGATCTTTGAGGTGGTGGAAAGGAGTAGATGTTGATCAGTTAGTACAAAACTGAATAAATTCTGGGGACCTAATATACATCATGGTGGCTATATTTAACCAAACTGTTTTGCACTTGAGAGTTTCTAAAAGAACTTACAACCATTGGAGTATATTGTTAAAATCTATATGGGCTTATATGACAATCCCACAGAAATTGTTCTTCTCAATGGTGAAAAAGTAAAAGCATTCTCTCTAAGATATGGAAGAAAACAAGGGTGCCCACTCTCACTGCTATTATTCAACATAGTTTTGGAAGTCCTAGCTATGACAATTAGAGAAGAAAAAGAATAAAAGGAATCAATGTCAGAAAAGAAGTAAAGCTCTCACTTTTTACAGATGACATGATACTGTACATAGAAAACCCAAAGAAACTATCAGAAAATTACTAGAGCTAGTCTATGAATTCAGCAACGTTGTGGGATACAAGGTCAATACATGGAAATCACTTGCATTGCTAATACTAATGATGAAAAATTACAAAGAGAAATTAAGGAATCAATCTCATTCACCATTGCAACAAAGGAATAAAATATCTAGGAATACACTTACCTAAGAATACAAAATAACAATATGCAGAAGAGTATAAGACACTGATGAAAGAAATCAAAGTTGACATAAATAGATGGAGAGATATCCCATGCTCCTGGGTAGGAAGAATTAATATTGTAAAAATGACTATACTACCAAATGCAATCTACAGATTCAATGTGATCCCTATCAAATTACCAATGGCATTCTTCACAGAACTATAACAAAACATTTCACAATTCATATGGAAACAAAAGACCCTAAATAGCCAAAGCAGTCTTGAGAAAGAAGAATGGAGCTGGAGGAATCAATCTTCTTGACTTCAGACTATACTACAAAGCTACAGTCACCAAAATAGTATGGTACTGGCACAAAAAGAGAAATATAGACCAGTGGGACAAGATAGAGAGCCCAGAGATAAGCCCACACACCTATGGGTACCTTATGTTTTACAAAGGAGACAAGAATATACAATGAGGAAAAGATAACCTCTTTGATACGTGGTGCTGGGAAAACTGGACAGCTATATGCCAAAGAATGAAATTAGAACACTTGTTGACACCATACACAAAGACAAACTCAAAAGGGATTAAAGAACATAATGTAAGACCAGAACCCATAAAACTCTCTGAGTAAAACATAGGCAGAACAACGATGACATAAAGCAAGATCTTCTATGACCCACTTCCTAGAGTAATAGAAATAAAAATAAATAAACAAGTGGGACCTAATTAAACTTAAAAGCTTTTGCACAGCAAAGGAAGCTACAAGCAAGGTGAAAAGACAACCCTCAGAATGTGAGAAAATAATAGCAAAGGAAAAACTGTCAAAGAATTAATTTCCAAAATATACAAGTAGCTCATACAACTCAATACCAGAAAAACAAACAATCCAATAAAAAAGTGGGTAAAAGAGCTAAACAGACATTTCTCCAAAGAAGACATACAGATGGCTAACAAACACATGAAAAGATGATCAACATCACTCATTATTAGAGAAAGGCAAATCAAAGCTACAATGAGATACCACCTCAAACCAGTCAGAATGGCCATCATCAAAAAGCCCACAAACAATAAAGTTGGAGAGGGTGTGGAGAAAAGGGAACCCACTTACATTGTTGGTGGGAATGTAAATTGTTACAGCAACTATGGAGGATGGTATGGAGATTCCTTAAAAAGCTAGGAATAAAACCACTACATGACCCAGCAATCCCACTCCTAGGCATGTACCCTAAGGAAGCCAAAATTGAAAAAAACACATTGCAGATCTATTTACAATAGCTAGAACATGGAAGCAAACCTAGATGTCCATTGACAAGTGAATGGATAAAGAAGCTGTGGTACATACATATAATGGAATACTCAGCCATAAAAAGGGACACATTTGAGTCAGTTTTTATGAGGTGCATAAACCTAGAGCTTATTATACAGAGTAAATCAGAAAGACACACACACATATATATATACACACACATATATATATAGCATCAGTTCAGTTCAGTCGCTCAGTCGTGTCCAACTCTTTGAGACCTCATGAATTGCAGCACGCCAGGCCTCCATGTCCATCACCAACTCCCGGAGTTCACTCAGAATCACGTCCATCGAGTCAATGATGCCATCCAGCCATCTCATCCTCTGTTGTCCCCTTCTTCTCCAGACCTCAATCCCTCCCAGCAACAAAGTCTTTTTCCAATGAGTCAACTCTTCACATAAGGTGGCCAGAGTACTGAAGTTTCAGCTTTAGCATCACTCCTTCCAAAGAAATCCCAGGGCTGATGTCCTTCAGAATGGACTGGTTGGATCTCCTTGCAGTCCAAAGGACTCTCAAAGTCTTCTCCAACACCACAGTTCAAACGCATCAATTCTTTGGTGCTCAGCCTTCTTCACAGTCCAACTCTCACATCCATACATGACTACTGGAAAAACCATAGCCTTGACTAGACGGACCTTAGTTGGCAAAGTACGTGAACGTGAAGTCGCTCAGTCGTGTCCGACTCTTTGAGACCCCATGGACTGTAGCCTACCAGGCTCCTCTGTCCATGGGATTTTCCAGGCAATAGTACTGGAGTGGATTGCCATTTCCTTCTCCAAGTTGGCAAAGTAATGTCTCTGCTTTTGAATATTCTATCTAGGTTGGTCATAACTTTTCTTCCAAGGAGTAAGCATCTTTTAATTTCATGGCTGCACTCACCATCTGCAGTGATTTTGGAGCCCAAAAAATTAAAGTCTGACACTGTTTCCACTGTTTCCCCATCTATTTCCTATAAAGTGATGGGACCAGATGCCATGATCTTCATTTTCTGAATGTTGAGCTTTAAGCCAACTTTTTCACTCTCCTCTTTATACATATATATATATAGTATGTATATTATACATATACATATATACAGTATGTATATATATTGTATATTATATATATACATATATAGTATGTATGTATATTATATATTATATATATACATATGTATATTGTATATTATATATACATATATATCTATATATTATATATATAGATACATATATATAATACACTGGTGCATATATATGGAATTTAGAGTGATGGTACTGATGAATTAATTTTCAGGGTAGAAATGGAGAAACAGGCATAAAGCACCGACCTATGGACATGGTGAGAGGGGAGGAGGGAGAGTTTGAAATGTATGGAAAGAGTAACGTCAAAATTTACAATACCATATGTAAAATAGATAGCCTATGAAATTTTGCTGTATGACATAGGGAACTCAAACAGGTGCTCTGTGACAATCTAGAAGGGTGGCATGGGAGGGAGAAGTGATGGGAGTTTCACGAGGGAGGGGACATGGATGTACTTATGGCTCATTTTTGTTGATGTATGACAGAAAACCAGAAAATTCTGTAAAACAATTTTCCTTCAATTAAAAAAAATAAAGTGGCAAAAAATCTATATCGGCTAAGGTGACACCTGCTGTATGTTTACAAGTTACACAATAGGGTGAATGAACTAAAGGTATGGCTTTCTCACCAAAGATAGGCCCAAAGTAATTGCAGTTGAGAAAGAAAGAGACAGAGTGATAGAGAAAGGCAATAAAGCAAAGAAATATGGAGAATTCAAGAGGTATGAGTAGTGAAATGAAAACTTATGTCCTTTCAAAAACCTATACATAAAAAAAACCTATACATAAATGTTTATAGCAACATTATTCATAATATCCAAAATGTGGAAACAGCCCAAATGTCTATTGCTTGATATATAAATAAAGCACTGTATATCCATACAATGAAATACCATTCATCAATAAAAGTAAATTAGATACATATACATGCTACAGTATGGATGATCTTTGGAAATATTATGCTAGGTGAAAGAAGATAAGTGCAAAGGATTATATATTATATGATCCAATTTATATAAAAGGTCCAAAATAGGCAAATCCATAGAGACAGAAAGTAGATTTTTGCCTATTGGGAGTAGAGTGAGCTGGGATGGGAGAAGGTGGAGGAAATTGAGAGTAGCTGTTAATGGGTATGGGCTTCCCCAGTGGCTCAGTGGTAAAGAGTCCACCTGCAATGCAAGAATTGCAGTAGATACAGGTTTGATCCCTGGTTTGGGAAGATTCCCTGGAGGACGGCATGTCAACCCACTCCAGTATTCCTGCCTGGAGAATCTCATGGACAGAGGGGCCCAGAGGGCTACAGTCCATAGGGTCACAAAGAGTTGGGCATGACTGAAACAACTTAGCGCGTATGCACACATGTTAATGGGTTTGGGAGAAGATGAAAATGTTCTGTAATTACTGGCAATGGTTGCATAACTCTGTGAGGATACTAAAAACCATTGCATCTTATAATTTAAGTGGATGAATTATATAATATATTAATAGTAATTTTATCTCAAAATAAGCTCAAATTTAAAAGAAAGTAAATCTCAAAAAATGTTCAGAGGACACAAAAATTATAATTATATGAAGTAGTAAATGTGTTAAGTAACTTTAGGATGGTAATTATTTGAGAATATACACATGCATCAAATAATCACATTGTACATTTTAGAATTACACAATGTTACATGTTAATTATTTCTCAGTAAAGTTGTTGGGGGTAGAGAAGTATGATGCATGATAAGAATGTCTGTTCAACATAAATAGCCTCAGAGTGATATTTGAGAAATGTAAAATTTGTTATGTACACTGTATATAGCAAATCCCTTCAATTAGACATAAAAAATGCTTTCTTTATGGGTAAACTATTAGGATAATAACACTACTGGATAGATGATATTAGCAAGTGAAAGTTCTGCACTTAAAATAACTGCAGGAAGAGGTAGAGACCTAGATAAAAAAAGTGAGTTTTCCAGTTAAAAAGGAGAATCAGAATGTCTCTGAGTCTAGCATTTATAAAGCTAATGTCCTTCCATTGTAAAACAAAACAAAACAAAACAAAACAAAACAAAAAACAAAAAACTGACATTGACTTCTGAGAGGCTAAAGTTACTGCTAAGATATAATTTAATTAAGATACTTTGGGGAAAAGGTGGGATTTGTTCTCTATTGAAAGTAAAGGAGAAAATGATCAAAGGTGGTTTACAAAGATTAGATTTTATGTAGATAATATGGGGATCTATAATTATTTTGGTAAAGTACTGTAAGAGAGTGATTATAACATGGAAATTTACTGTAATTTAGTCAGAGCGAGTCTGAATAACTGAGAAAACTTAACAATCATACTCAGAGTGACTTAAATGGCATTTAGTCATAAATGCACTATTGACAGAATTTATGTTCTTTATTGACAGAATGTAAATATAGGGGCTACTGTATAATGAGTTTCAAAAAATAATTTATATTTTAAAAACAGCACTAAAGTTTTTAAAGTTCACTTGTGAAGTTCCATACTACAGTGTATTTTAAAATATCTCACTGTTTGCTTGTTTTACTGATGACTACTTTGGAAGTTTGTGTGAATAGTGAAGGGATGGACTTGAGCAACTCCAGGAGTTTGGCTGTTGATAGATTTTTTTTCAAAGTGTTGAAATAGTGATGTCTGTTGCCAAAAATATGAGAACTGAATAATATTTGATAGAGAAGAACAGGTTACAGACTTACTATGGGGTAGTTAGTCTTTAATAGTTTTCAACATAAATAAGAAGGCTGGAGATCATTTTCCTTTGCTTCATGATGTCTATATAATTGATTTGATATTTTCACAGATATAACAAGCTGAAATTTATAGTATAGGCATTTCAGCAATTCATGTACACTTTTCTAAAAGTATAGCTAATGTCAGTTAGCAAACTAAATTCTATTCACAAAACTGAGTACATGTATATATGTGTGTATGTATATATACACATATGTATGTATAAATACATATACACCTATATATGTGGTTGATATGTTTATATCTTTTAATATATACTATACTATGTGTGAAACCTAAGACATGAAATTGAAACTCTGAAAAAACTACAGATTGTTGGGCTAGATGGACCATTTCAAAATATCACAAATAGAATAACATATAGCTATACTGACATTGTGCCAACTAGTAGGATGAAAATGGGTGAAAACTGTCACCCATCCAGATGTTTAATATGATGCATATGCTTAGGTCATTGTTCTTCATTTTCAGTTGGAAACTTAGAGCATTTATATAAGTCTTAATTCCTCCACGCCCCAGACGTTATTGTACCTTAGGCAGTTAATCAATAATGATCTCTGCAACCAATAGGTCCATTCTAATACAGCAGTTTGACTTGCCATAATAAAGAAATAACCAAAGAAATATTCACCTTACATCATGTGGAGATGATGAATTTACATTTTACAATGAATCATGCTTTTCTGATATTCAGTGGTACTGAAAAGGGGTGAAATTAATTCTGGAAAGTAAAGATAGAACAAAATACACAAACTTCTAATAAATATATGACTTTAATTAATTCAACAAATTTGCTGAGGGCCAACTATGTGCCAGACTGTTCAGTATTACAATAAACTTGACAGCATGGTACCTGCACTTGTATAACTAACATTCTAAATAATGAGGATAGGCAATTGATACAAAAATAAATGAATAATTTCATGATTTTTCTTAAAAAAGAAAATCATGATACGTTCACATATATCTCATCTTCCATCATAATCCCTAGAATGCTGATCACAAAGCATGATTCAACATTAAATAGGTAGTCAAACTCTTATTCAAGAATATTATATACTGATTTAATTTAAAACTCCAATTTTGAATTTTTTTCACATAAACTTTGGCAATAAAGTAGCCTCTGCCCACAGTCCAAAATACTACTGAAGATCATATTGTTGTTGTTCAGTCGTTCGGTCATGTCTGACTCTTTGTGACTCCATGCACAGCACTGAATCTGATGTTCATTTAGTCAGTGATGCCATCCAACCATCTCATCCTTTGTTGTCTCCTTCTCCTCCTGCCTTCAGTTTTTCCCAGCATCAGGGTCTTCTCAAATGAATCAGTTCTTTGAATAACTCCAAAGTATTGGAGTTTCAGCTTCAACATCAGTCCTTCCAATGAACACCCAAGACTGATTTCCTTTGATGGACTAGTTGGATCTCCTTGCAGTCCAAGGGACTCTCAAAAATCTTCTCGAACACCACAGTTTAAAAGCATCAATTCTTTGGTGCTCAGCTTTCTTTATAATACACCTCTCACATCCGTACATGATTACAGGAAAAACCATGGCCTTGACTAGACGGACCTTTGTTGACAAAGTAATGTCTCTGGTTTTAATATGCTGTCTGCTGCTGCTGCTGCTAGGTTGTGCCAATGTGTACGACTGTGCGACCCCATAGACTGCAGTCCACCAGACTTTCCCATCCCTGAGATTCTCCTAGCAAGAATACTGGAGTGGGTTGCCATTTCCTTCTCCAATGCATGAAAGTAAAAAGTGAAAATGAAGTTAATCAGTCATGTCCAACTCTTAGTGACCCCATGGACTGCAGCCCACCAGGCTCCTCTGTGCATGCAATTTAGGTTGGTCTTAACTTTCCTTCCAAGGAGTAAGCGTTTTAATTTCATGGCTGAAATCACCATCTGCCGTGATTTTCAGCTCAGTTCAGTTCAGTTCAGTCACTCAGTCGTGTCCGACTCTTTGCGACCCCATGAATTGCAGCACGCGAGGCCTCCCTGTCCATCACCAACTCCTGGAGTTCACTCAGGCTCACGTACATCAAGTCAGTGATGCCATACAGCCATCTCATCCTCTCTTGTCCCCTTCTCCTCCTGCCCCCAATCCCTCCCGGCATCAGAGTCTTATGAGTCAACTCTTCGCATGAGGTGGCCTAAGTACTGGAGCTTCAGCTTTAGCATCATTCCTTCAAAAGAAATCCCAGGGCTGATCTCCTTCAGAATGGACTGGTTGGATCTCCTTGCAGTCCAAGGGACTCTCAAGAGTCTTCTCCAACACCACAGTTCAAAAGCATCAATTCTTCGGTGCTCAGCCTTCTTCATGGTCCGATTCTCACATCCATACATGACCACAGGAAAAACCATAGCCTTGACTAGATGGACCTTAGTCGGCAAAGTAATGTCTCTGGTTTTGAATATGCTATCTAGGTTGGTCATCACTTTTCTTCCAAGGAGTAAACGTCTTTTCATTTCATGGCTGTGCTCACCATCTGCAGTGATTTTGGAGCCCCCCAAAATAAAGTCTGACACTGTTTCCACTGTTTCCCCATCTATTGCCCATGAAGTGATGAGACCGGATGCCATGTTCTTCATTTTCTGAATGTTGAACTTTAAGCCAACTTTTTCACTCTCCTCTTTTACATTCATCAAAAGGCTCTCTAATTCTTTACTTTCTGCCATAAGGGTGGTGTCATCTGCTTATCTGAGGTTATTGATATTTCTCCTAGCAATCTTGATTCTAGCTTGTGCTTGTTCCAGCCCAGCATTTCTCATGATATACTCTGCATATAAGTTAAATAAGCAAGGTGACAGTATACAACCTTGACGTACTCCTTTTCCTATTTGGAACCAGTCTGTTGTTCCATGTCCAGTTCTAACTGTTGTTTCCTGACCCGAATACACATTTTTTAAGAGGCAGGTCAGGTGGTCTGGTATTCCTATCTCTTTCAGAATTTTCCACAGTTTATTGTGATCAACACAGTCAAAGGCTTTGGCATAGTCAATAAAGCAGAAATAAATGTTTTTCTAGAACTCTCTTGCTTTTTTGATGATCCAGTGGATGTCGGCAGTTTGTTCTCTGGTTCCTCCGCCTTTTCTCAAACCAGCTTGAACATCTGGAAATTCACGGTTCATGTATTGCTGAAGCCTGGCTTGGAGAATTTTGACCACTACTTTACTAGAGTGTGAGATGAGTGAAATTCTGTGGTACTTTGAGCAATCTTTGGCATTGCCTTTCTTTGGGATTGGAATGAAAACTAACCTTTTCCAGTCCTGTGGCTTATTGGAAAAAACGTTTCCTCTCTGTGAAATGAATTTAAAACCCTAAAAGGAAAGAAAACAAATGTCTGATAGATTTTCACATTTTGAAAAGAAACAAGAAACAAATCGATACATTTAAGTGATTGATCTTAAACCAAACATAGAGTCTTTCCATTTCACTGCACTGACAAATGGCATGCATCAAAAATTTCCCATCGTTTCTTGTCCCTCTGGGACCAAATATATTTAATAATGTAGTAGAAAGGGAGCATTGAGCATCAGGAGCCTTCTGTTTCCAGTATGATGTCTACTAATAGTTAGCTGTATGATTTTGGGAGACCGTTTACAGGAGTTGGCAAATTAAAATATTCCTAAGAATACAAATTCAGGAAATAAATCCTACTAATTCTTTTTTATTCATCTTTTTTTTTCTATATAAATGATAACCCATTCCTGTATTTAGTTTTCCTCGTACATTATTCATCCTTTCATTTATTTTTCACATTTACACAATTACATAATTATTAAATATTCAAATTTGGCAGGCACAAATTATATAGAGAATGAAACTCTTCTGTGTTTCTTCCCCTTCTCTTGAGAAAGCCACATTATACGTGCCAGATTTTCTTTTTTTAACTTTACAATATTGGATTTGACATACATCAACATGCATCCACCACAGGTATACACGTGTTCCCAATCCTGAACCCCCCACCCACCTCCCTCTCCATACCATTCCTCTGCGTAACCCAGTGCAACAACCCCAAGCATCCTGTATCCTTCATGGAACCTAGACTGGCGATTAGTTTCTTATATGATATTATACATATTTCAGTGCCATTCTTCCAAATCATCCCACCCTCTCCCTCTCCCACAGAGTCCAAAAGACTGTTTTATACATCTGTGTCTCTTTTGCTGTCTCACATACAGGGTTATCATTACCATCTTTCTAAATTCCATATATATGCATTAGTATACTGTATTGGTGTTTTTCTTTGTGGCTTACTTCGCTCTGTATAATCTGCTCCAGTTTCATCCACCTCATTAGAACTGGTTCAAATGTATTCTTTTTAATGACTGAGTAATACTCCATTGTGTATATGTACCACAGCTTTCTTATCCATTCGTCTGCTGATGGACATCTAGGTTGCTTCCATGTCCTGGCTATTATAAACAGTGCTGCGATGAACATTGGGGTACACGTGTCCCTTTCAATTCTGGTTTCCTCGGTGTGTATGCCCAGAAGTGGGATTGCTGGGTCATAAGGCAGTTCTATTTCCAGTTTTTTTAAGGAATCTCCACACTGTTCTCCATAGTGGCTGTACTACTTTGCATTCCTACCAACAGTGTAAGAGGGTTGCCTTTTCTCCACACCCTCTCCAGCATTTATTGCTTGTAGACTTTTGGATTACAGCCATTCTGACTGGTGTAAAATGGTACCTCATTGTGGTCTTGATTTGCATTTATCTGATGAGTGATGTTGAGCATCTTTTCAGTTGTTTTTTAGCCATCTGTAAGTCTTCTTTGGAGAAATGTCTATTTAGTTCTTTGGCTCATTTTTTGATTGGATTGTGTATTTTTTCCGGAACTGAGCTGCAAGAGTTGCTTGTTGAGATTAGTTGTTTGTCAGTTGCTTCATTTGCTATTATTTTCTCCCATTCCGAAGGTTGACTTTTCACCTTGCTTATAGTTTCCTTTGTTGTGCAGAAGCTTTTAATTTTAATTAGATCCCATTTGTTTATTTCTGCTTTTATTTCCAGTATTCTGGGAGGTGGGTCATAGAGGATCCTGCTGTGATTTATGTCGGAGAGTGGTTTGCCTATGTTCTCCTCTAGGAGTTTTATAGTTTCTGGTCTTACATTTAGATTTTTAATCCATTTTGAGTTTATTTTTGTGTATGGTGTTAGAAAGTGTTCTAGTGTCATTCTTATACAAGTGGTTGGCCTGTTTTCCCAGCACCACTTGTTAAAGAGATTGTCTTTAATCCATTGTATATTCTTGCCTCCTTTATCGAAGATAAGGTGTCTGTAGTTGTGTAGATTTATCTCTGGGCTTTCTACTTTGTTCCATAGATCTATATTTCTGTCTTTGTGCCAGTACCATACTGTCTTGATGACTGTGGCTTTGTAGTAGAGCCTGAAGTCAGGCAGGTTGATTCCTCCAGTTCCATTCTTCTTTCTCAACATATCTTTGGCTATTCGAGGTTTTTTTGATTTCCATACAAATTGTGAAATCATTAGTTCTAGCTCTGTGAAAAATACCATTGGTAGCTTGATAGGAATTGCATTGAATCTATAGATTGCTTTGGGCCGTATCCTCATTTTCAGTGTATTGATTCTTCCGATCCATGAACATGGTATATTTCTCCATCTATTAGCATCCTCTTTTATCTCTTTCACCATTAGTTTATAGTTTTCTATATATAGGTCTTTAGTTTCTTTAGGTGGATATATTCCTAAATATTTTATTCTTTTTGTTACAATGGTGAATGGAATTGTTTCCTTAATTTATTTTTCTACTTTCTCATTATTAGTGTATAGGCATGCAAGGGATTTCTGTCTGTTGATTTTATATCTTGAAACTTTACTATATTCATTGATTAGCTCTAGTAATTTTCTGGTGGCATCGTTAGGGTTTTCTATGCAGAGGATCATGTCATCTGCAAACAGTGAGAGTTTTACTGCTTTTTTCCAATTTGGATTCCTTCTATTTCTTTTTCTGCTCTGATTGCTGTGGCCAAAACTTCCAGAACTATGTTGGATAGTAGTGGTGAAAGTGGGCACCCTTGTCTTCTTCCTGACTTTAGGGGAAATGCTTTCAATTTTTCACCATTGAGGATAATGTTTGCTGTGGGCTTATCATATATAGCTTTTATTATGTTGAGGTGTGTTCCTTCTATTACTGCTTTCTGGAGAGTTTTTATCATAAATGGATGTTGAATTTTGTCAAAGGCTTTCCTCTGCATCTATTGAGATAATCATATGGCTTTTATTTTTCAATATGTTAATGTGGTGAATTACATTGATTGGTTTGCAGATATTGAAGAATCCTTGCATCCCTGGGATAAAGCCCACTTGGTCATGGTGTATGAACTTTTTAATGTGTTGTTGGATTCTGTTTTCTAGGATTTTGTTAAGGATTTTTGCATCCATGTTCATCAGTGCTATTGGCATGTAGTTTTCTTTTTTTGTGGCATCTTTGTCAGGTTTTGGTATTAGGGTGATCGTGGCCTCATAAAATGAGTTTGGAAGGTTATGTTCCTGTGCAATTTTCTGGAAGAGTTTGAATAGGATAGGTGTTAGCTCTTCTCTAAATTTATGGTGGAATTCTGCTGTGAATTCCCATCTGGACCTGGGCTTTTGTTTGCTGGAAGATTTCTGATTACAGTTTCAATTTCCATGCTTGTGATGTGTCTGTTAAGATTTTTTATTTCTTCCTGGTTCAGTTTTGGAATGTTGTACTTCTCAACATTCAGAAAATGAAGATCATGGCATCCGATCCCATCACTTCATGGCAAATAGATGGGGAAACAGTGGAAACAATGTCAGACATTTTTGGGGGGTCTCCAAAATCACTGCAGATGGTGACTTCAGCCATGAAATTAAAAGACACTTACTCCTTGAAAGAAAAGTTATGACCAACCTAGGTAGCATACTGATAAGCAGAGACATTACTTTGCCAAGAAAGGTCTAGCCAAGGCTATGGTTTTTCCAGTAGTCATGTATGGATATGAGAGTTGGACTGTGAATAAAGCTGAGCGCCAAAGAATTGATGCTTTTGAACTGTGGTGTTGGAGAAGACTCTTGAGAGTCCCTTGGACTGCAAGGAGATCCAACCAGTCCATTCTGAAGGACATCAGCCCTAGGACTTCTTTGGAAGGAATGATGCTAAAGCTGAAACGCCAGTACTTTGGCCACCTCATGTGAAGAGTTGACTCATTGGAAAATACTCTGATGCTCGGAGGGATTGGGGGAAGGAGGAGAAGGGGATGACAGAGGATGAGATGGCTGGATGGCATCACTGACTCGATGGATGTGAATCTGAGTGAACTCTGGGAGTTGGTGATGGATAGGGAGGCCTGGCGTGCTGTGGTTCATGGGGTCGCAGAGAGTCAGACACGACTGAGCTACTGAACTGAACTGAACTGAATTTTTCTAAGAATTTTTCCATTTTTTCCACATTGTCCATTTTATTGGCATATAATTGCTGATAGTAGTTTCTTATGATCCTTTGTATTTCTGTGTTGTCTGTTGTAATCTCTCCATTTTCATTTGTAATTTTATTGATTTGATTTTTCTCCCTTTGTTTCTTGATGAGTCTGGCTAATGGTTTGTCAATTTTATTCATCTTCTGAAAGAAGCAGCTTTTGGCTTTGTTGATTTTTGCTATGGTCTCTTTTGTTTCTTTTGCATTTATTACTGCCCTAATTTTTAAGATTTCTTTCCTTCTACTAACCCTGGGGTTCTGCATTTCTTCCTTTTTTAGTTGCTTTAGGTGTAGTGTTAGCTTATTTATTTGACTTTTTTCTTGTTTCTTGAAGTATGCCTGTATTGCTATGAACTTTCCCCTTAGCACTGCTTTTACAGTGTCCCACAGGTTTTGGGTTGTTGTGTTTACATTTTCATTCATTTCTATGCATATTTTGATTTCTTTTTTGATTTCTTCTGTGATTTGTTGTTTATTCAGAAGCGTGTTGTTCAGCCTCCATATGTTGGAATTTTGAATTGTTTTTCTTCTTTAATTGAGATCTAGTCTCACTCCATTATGTTCAGAAAAGATGCTTGGAATGATTTCAATTTTTTTGAATTTATCAGGGCTAGTTTTAAGGCCCAGGATATGATCTATCCTTGAGAACGTTCTGTGTGCACTTGAGAAAAAGGTGAAATTCATTCTTTTGGAGTGAAATGTCCTATAGATATCAATTACGTCTAACTGGTGTATTGTATCTTTTAAAGTTTGTGTTTCTTTGTTAATTTTCTGTTTAATTGATCTATCCATACGTGTGAGTGGGATATTAAAGTCTCCCACTATCACTGTGTTATTGTTAATTTCCCCTTTCATACTTGTTAGCATTTGTCTTATATATTGTGGTGCTCCTATGTTGGGTGCATATATATTTATAATTGTTATATCTTTTTCTTGGATTGACCCTTTGATCATGATGTAATGTCCTTCTGTGTTTCTTTTCACAGCCTTTGTTTTAAAGTCTATTTTATCTGATATGAGTATTCCTACTCCTGCTTTTTTTTTGGTCTCTATTTGCATGGAATATCTTTTCCCAGCCCTTCACTTTCAGTCTGTATGTGTCCCTTGTTTTGAGGTGTGTCTCTTGTAGACAACATATATAGGGGTCTTGGTTTTGTATCTATTCAGTCAGTCTTTGCCTTTTGGCTGGGGCATTCAACCCATTTACGTTTAACCCATTTACAGATAAGTATGATCCCGTTGCTATTTAATTTATTGTTTTGAGTTTGGGCTTATACACCCTTTTTGTGTTTCCTGTATAGAGAAAATCCTTTAGCATTCGTTGGAGAGCTGGTTTGGTGGTGCTGAATTCTCTCTGCTTTTGCTTGTCTGTAAAGCTTTTGATTTCTTCTTCATATTTGAATGAGATCCTTGCTGGGTACAGTAATCTGGGTTGTAGGTTATTTTCTTTCATCACTTTAAGTATGTCTTGCCATTCCCTCCTGGCCTGAAGTGTTTCTATTGAATGATCAGCTGTTTTCCTTATGGGAATCCCCTTGTGTGTTATTTGTTGTTATTTCCTTGCTGCTTTTAATATTTGTTGGTTGTGTTTGACCTTTGTTAATTTGATTAATATGTGTCTTGGGGTGTTTCGCCTTGGGTTTATCCTGTTTGGGACTCTCTGAGTCTCTTGGACTTGGGTGATTATTTCCTTCCCCATTTAAGGAAGTTTTCAAGTATTATCTCCTCAAGTATTTTCTCATGGTCTTTCTTTTTTTCTTCTTCTGGGACTCCTATGATTCTAATGTTGGAGCATTTCATATTTTCCTGGAGGTCTCTGAGATTGTCCTCATTTCTTTTAATTCATTTTTCTTTTTTCCTCTCTGATTCATTTATTTCTACCATTCTATCTTCTATTTCACTAATCCTATCTTCTGCCTCCATTATTCTTCTATTTTTTGCCTCCAGAGTATTTGTGATCTCATTTATTGCATTATTCATTATATTTCTTCTAGGTCCTTGTTTAACCTTTCTTGCATCTTCTTGATCCTGTCTCCAGGCTATTTGTGATTCCATTTTTATTTCATGATTTTGGATCATTTTCACTAGCATTATTCAGAATTGTTCATCAGGTAGATTCCCTATCTCTTCCTCTTTTGTTTGGTTTGGTGGGGCTTTATCCTGTTCCTTTACCTGTTGAGTATTCCTCTGTCTCTTCATCTTGTTTATATTGCTGTATTTGGGGTGGCCTTTTTGCATTCTGGCAGTTTGTCGAGTTCTCTTTAATGTGGAGTTTCATCACTGTGGTTGGGGTTGTATCAGTGGCTTGTCAAAGTTTCTTGGCTAGGGAAGTTTGTGTTGATTTTCTGGTGGGTGGAACTGGATTTCTTCTCTCTGGAGTGCAGTGAAGTGTCCAGTAATCAGTTATGAGATGTCAATGGCTTTGGGGAAACTTTGGGCAGCATGTACATTGAAGCTCAGAGGTGTGTTCCTGTGTTGCTGGAGAATTTGCATGGTATGTCTTGCTCTGGAACTTGTTGGCCCTTGGGTGGTGCTTGGTTTCAGTGTAGGTATGGAGGTGTTTGATGAGCTCCTGTCAATTAATGTTGCCTGGAGTCAGGAGTCCTCTGATGTTCTCTGGATTTGGACTTAAGCCTCCTGCTTCTGTTTTTCACTCTTATTTTTGTAGTAGTCTCAACACTTCTCCTTCTATACTGCACCATTCATAAAACATCTAGGTTAAAGATGAAAAGTTTCTCCAAAGTGAGGAACACGCAGAGAGGTTTACAGAGTTACATGGAGAATAGAAGAGGGAGGAGGGAGTTAGAGGTGACCCGAATGAGATGAGGTGGAATCAAAACAGGAGAGAGCAAGCTGGTCAGTAATAATTTCTTTAAGTGCACTCCACAGTCTGCACCGCTCAGAGATGTTCATGGAGTTATACAGAGAAGAGGAGAGGGAGGAAGGAGACAGAGATGGCCAGGATGATAAAAGTGGGAAACGAAAAGGATAGAGGCAGATCCAGCCAGTAATCAGCTCCCAGCTGCAACAGGTGCACTAAGCGCGGGTGGCTGTGACTGGCACACTAAGCGCGGCTAAGTGGAGCTACCCCACATCCGAGGTCAGGGGCAGAAGCCGGGAGGACCCCATGCCAAAAGATGGTGACCAACAGGAGTTACCCCATGTCCGAGGTCAGGGACAGCAGCTGAGATTGCCAGGCTGCGACGGTGCAGGAACAGCCAAGAGGAACTCCCCTGTGTCCGAGGTCAGGGGCGGTGGCCGGGAGGAACTACCCCACATACGAGGCCAAGGGTGGCGGCTGGGAGGAGCTACCCCGCATCTGAGGCCAGGGGCACCGGCCAGAAGGAGCCACCCCATTTCCAAGGTCAGGGGTGCCCGAGGCCAGAGGCAGTGACTGGGAGGAGCAAACCCACCTCCAAGGAGTGGTGGCTAAACGAGCACAGGAGGGCCTAGAGGAGCTATCCCATGTTGAACATCAGGAAGAATGGCAGTGAGGAGATACCCTTCATCCAAGGTAAGGAGCAGCGGCTGTGCTTTGCAGGAGCAGCCGTGAAGAGATACCCCACACCCAAGGTAAGAGAAACCCAAGTAAGATGGTAGGTGTTGCAAGAGGGAATCAGAGGGCAGACACACTGAAACCATATTCACAGAAAAGTAGTCAGTCTGATCACACTAGGACCACAGCCTTGTCTAACTCACTGAAACTAAGCCATGCCTGCGGGGCAACCCAAGACGGGCAGGTCATGGTGGAGAGGTCTGACAGAATGTGGTCCACTGGAGAAGGGAATGGCAAACCACTTCAGTATTCTTGCCTTGAGAACCCCATGAACAGTATGAAAGGGCAATATGATAGGATACTGAAAGAGGAACTCCCCAGGTCAGTAGGTGCCCAACACGCTACTGGAGATCAGTGGAGAAATAACTCCAGAAAGAATGAAGGGATGGAGCCAACACAAAAGCAATACCCAGCTGTGGATATTACTGGTGATAGAAGCAAGGTCCAATGCTGTAAAGAGCAATATTGCATAGGAACCTGGAATGTCAGGTTCATGAATCAAGGCAAATTGGAAGTGGTCAAACAAGAGATGGCAAGAGTGAACATCAACATTGCAGGAATCAGGGAACTAAAATGGACTGGAATGGGTGAATTTAATTCAGATGACCATTATATCTACTACTGTGGGCAGGAATCCCTCAGAAGAAATGGAGTAGCCATCATGATCAACAAAAGAGTCCAAAATGCAGTACTTGGATGCAATCTCAAAAATGACAGAATGATCTCTGTTCGTCTCCAAGGCAAACCATTCAATATCACAGTCATCCAAGTCTATGCCCCAACCAGTAATGCTGAAGAAGCTGAAGTTGAACGGTTCTATGAAGACCTACAAGACCTTTTAGAACTAACACCCAAAAAAGATGTCCTTTTCATTATAGGGGACTGGAATGCAAAAGTAGGAAGTCAAGAAACAGCTGGAGTTACAGGCAAATTTGGTCTTGGAGTGCGGAATGAGGCAGGGCAAAGACTAATAGAGTTTTGCGAAGAAAATGCACTGGTCATTGCAAACACCCTCTTCCAACAACACAAGAGAAGACTCTACACGCGGACATCACCAGATGGTCAATACCAAAATCAGATTGATTATATTTTTTGCAGCCAAAGATGGAGAAGCTCTATACAGTCAACAAAAACAAGACCAGGAGCTGACTGTGGCTCAGATCATGAACTCCTTATTGCCAAATTCAGACTCAAATTGAAGAAAGTAGGGAAAACTGCTAGACCATTCAGGTATGACCTAGATCAAATCCCTTATGATTATACAGTGGAAGTGAGAAATAGATTTAAGGGCCTAGATCTGATGGATAGAGTGCCTGATGAACTATGGAATGTGGTTCATGACATTGTACAGGAGACAGGGATCAAGACCATCCCCATGGAAAAGAAATGCAAAAAAGCAAAATGGCTGTCTGGGCAGTCCTTACAAATAGCTGTGAAAAGAATAGAGGCAAAAAACAAAGGAGAACAGGGAAGATAAAAGCATCTGAATACAGAGTTCCAAAGAATAGTAATAAGAGATAAGAAAGCCTTCTTCAGCAATCAATGCAAAGAAATGTAGTAAAAGAACAGAATGGGAAAGACTAGAGATTTCGTCAAGAACATTAGACATATCAAGGGAACATTTCATGCAAAGATGGGCTCAATAAAGTGCAGAAATGGTATGGACCTAACAGAAGCAGAGGATATTGAGAAGAGGTGGCAAGAATACACAGAAGAACTGTACAAAAAAGAGCTTCACGACCGAGATAATCATGATGGTATGATCCCTCATCTAGAGCCAGATATCCTGGAATGTGAAGTCAAGTGGGCCTTAGAAAGCATCACTACGAACAAAGCTAGGGGAGGTGATGAAATTCCAGGGGAGCTATTTCAAATCCTGAAAGACGATGCAGTGAAAGTGCTGTACTCAATATGCCAGCAAATTTGGAAAGCTCAGCAGTAGCCACAGGACTGGAAAAGGTCCGTTTTCATTCCAATCCCAAAGAAAGGCAATGCCAAAGAATGCTCAAACTACCATACAATTGCACTCATCTGACATGCTAGTAAAGTAATGCTAAAAATTCTCCAAGCCAGGCGTCAGCAATACATGAACTGTGAACTTCCTGATGTTCAACCTGGTGTTAGAAAAGGCAGAGGAACCAGAGATCGAATTGCCAGCATCCACTGGATTATGGAAAAAGCAAGAGAGTTCCAGAAAAACATATATTTCTGCTTTATATACTATTCCAAAGCCTTTGACTGTGTGGATCACAATAAACTGTGGAAAGTTGTGAAAGAGATGGGAATACCAGACCGCCTGACCTGCCTCTTGAGAAATCTGTATGCAGGTCAGGAAGCAACAGTTAGAACTGGACATGGAACAACAGACTGGTTCCAAATAGGAAAAGGAGTACGTCAAGGCTGTATATGGTCACCCTGCTTATTTAACTTATATGCAGATTACATCATGAGAAACACTGTGCTGGAAGAAACACAAGCTGGAATCAAGATTGCCAGAATAAATATCAATAACCTCAGACATGCAGATGACACCACCCTTATGGCAGAAAGTGAAGAGGAACTAAAAATCCTCTTGATGAAAGTGAAAATGAAGAGTGAAAAAGTTGGCTTAAAGCTCAACATTCAGAAAACAAAGATCATGGCATCCAGTTCCATCACTTCATTGGCAATAGATGGGGAAACAGTGGAAACAGTGTCAGACTTTATTTTGGGGGGCTCCAAAATCACTGCAGATGGTGATTGTACCTATGAAATTAAAAGATGCTTACTCCGTGGAAGAAAAGTTATGACCAACCTAGATAGCATATCCAAAAGCAGAGGCATTACTTTGCTGACTAAGGTCCGTCTAGTCAAGGCTGTGTTTTTTCCTGTGGTCATGTATGGATGTGAGAGTTGGACTGTGAAGAAGGCTGAGTGCTGAAGAATTGATGCATCTGAACTGTGGTGTTGGAGAAGACTCTTGAGAGTCCCTTGGACTGCAAGGAGATCCAACCAATCTATTCTGACGGAGATCAGCCCTGGGCTTTCTTTGGAAGGAATGATGCTAAAGCTGCAACTCCAGTACTTTGGCCACCTCATGCAGAGTTGACTCATTGGAATAGATTCTGATGCTGGGAGGGATTGGGGGCAGGAGGAGAAGGGGACGACAGAGGATGAGATGGCTGGATGATATCACTGACTCAATGGATGTGAGTCTGAGTGAATTCCGGGAGTTGGTGATGAACAGGGAGGCGTGGCGTGTTGCGATTCATGGGGTTGCAAAGAGTCGGACACGGCTGAGCTACTGAAGTGAAGTGTTTTCCACCATCTGGAAAACACAGAGATTCACAGAGTTGGGTAGAGAAGGGAATAGGGAGGGAGAAGACAGTGGTGACCTGGTGGAGAAAAAGGAGTGTCCAAAGGAGGAGAGAGCAGTCAAGCCAGTAATCTCACTCTCAGCTAAAAATGGGTACTGAAGTTTGGGTTTTTAAAGGTAGAAAATTGATAAGAAATTACAAAAAGAAAAAATTAAAAATCTAGAGTACAGTTTGGATTTTTGAAAATACAATGTTAAAGAAAAGAAGAAGGGGAAAAAAAGTCACAAAAATTATTTATATATATATATATATAAAGTTTTCTTTAAAAATAGGATCTTTTCCTTTTTTAATTTTTATTTTTACTTTATTTTAATGTACAATACTATATTGGTTTTGCCATACATTGACATGAATCCACCATGGGTGTACATGTGTTTCCAAACATGAATCCCCCTCCCACCTCCCTCCCCATAACACCTCTCTGGGTCATCCCCGTGCACCCGCCCGAAGCATCCTGTATCCTGCATCAGACATAGACTGGCGATTCATTTCTTACATCATAGTATACATGTTTCAATGTCATTCTTCCAAATCATCCCTCCCTCTCCCTCTCTCTCTGAGTCAAAATTAATAGTAGGTTATAAAAATGAAAAAGGAATAATAGAGGACTTAAAAAGTTTTAAAAAGTTAAAAAAAAGAAAAAAAGTATGATCTTACAAGTAGTAAAGATATATCTAGGACTTTCTCTGGTGTTGTGGGCAGTGTGAGGTCAGTTCACTTTCGGATAGTTACTTGGTCCGGCTTATATTTCTCAAGATCTATAGGCCCCTTCCTATGTAGTCAGTAGTAACGATAGGGTTTTAATCTATTGCACCTGTCACTTCCAAGGCAGTTCCCTCTGTTTTAGCTTCTTCTGTTTGCTGGTCTCTTCAGTGTCTGGTTTCTGCCCTGACACAAGGAGGGCAGTGGTGGACACTCTTTTTAGGCTCACTTGTTCTGTTGTGCTGTGGGTAGGGAGGGACACTGCAAACAAATAACACTGGTGTGTGCTCGCAGTGTCTCAGCCACACCGGACCTGCCCATGCTTAAGGCACACACAGTTCAGGCTCTAGGTTGCTCTGCTGGAACCATCTGAGGCCGGCCCTGGGCTGCATGCACCTTCCAGGTCTAAGCCACTCAGGTTCATGCACTCGGGTAGTCCTCAGAGGCGCAGACTCGGTTGGGCCTGCATTTTGTGCCCTTCCCAGGTCCGAGTAGCTCAGGTGTTTGGCGAGCATGGTCGCTGTGATTTATGACCTCTCCTGTCCCTGCTGCTTGGTTTTCTGGGTGTACAACTGGTGCACCTTCTCAGGCGGATGATAACTGTCTAGAATCCCAAGAAGTCTTAGTTACCAAAGAAGCTTGCTTGTAGTTTGGTAGATAATGTCTCTCTGGGTCTGCGATTGCCCCCTTCCTGCTCTTCTCACTCTGGCTGCCTGTCACCAGAGGGGAATGGTCTGCAACCAGCTAATTCTGTTCTGTCCTTTGTTCTGTGCATGGTCTTGTTGCTGTCTTATGTTAGAGCTTTTCACGTGGTAGCTATCCCACAGTCTGGTTTGCTTGCCCAAGTTAGTTCTCTCTACTTACACTCGGGGCATTGCGGCCAGATCCTTACTCTAAGCAATGCAGCCCACGCCTCCCTGCCTAGCCCCCGCTTACCAGTGGCAGATGCAGGCGTCTGCAATGCTTCTCTGCTGGGGGAGTTACCATTGGGCTCGTAATCTGTGAGTTTTAATTATTTCTTTATTTTCCCTCCCTGTTATGTTGCCCTCTGCGCTTCCAAGGCTCGCCACAGACTGGGCAGTGAAAGTGTTTCCTGGTGTTTGGAAACTTCTCTCTTTTTAAGACTCCCTTCCCGGGATGGAGCTCCATCCCTACCTCTTTTGTCTCTTTTTTTGTCTTTTGTATTTTTTCCTACCTCTTTTTGAAGACAATGGGCTGCTTTTCTGTGTGCCTGATGTCCTCTGCTGGCATTCAGAAGTTGTTTTGTGGCATTTACTTGGTGTTTAAATGTTCTTTTGATGAATTTGTGGGGGAGAAAGTGTCCCCATCCTATTCCTCTGCCATCTTCAATCCTATTAATTCTTAAAGGCTTACATTTTTATTTTTATCTTTTTAATTTACTTATCTTAATTAGAGGCTAATTACTTTACAATATTGTAGTGGTTTTGTTATACATTATCATGAATCATTCATGGGTGTACATATGTTCCCCATCCTGAACCCATTAATTCTTTAAAATTACAGGAAGATGTGTTTCAGCTGACCAAAGATAAATAATCCAAGAACAGACATGTGTGGTATAAAAGAACGGACAATGAGCTATGAAACTAGTACAGTTTTTCCAAATAATCTTCATTAATATGGTTATAGACTTAGAAAAACTTCCTGAAAGTATAAACCTTTGTAAAAGTATATACCTGAATAACATCAATATTTAAAATATTAATGATAATAGTTTATATTCAGAATTCAAATTATATCAATGAAAGCAGAAGAAGGTTGGGAAGCAGAAGATGAAAGTAAAAGCATGCTTAGGTTTATATCTTAAATGTTGGCATTGTTACTTTCATTCTGACAGCCATAAATAAGAAAAGTAGAAGCCATAATTTTCTATTACTTTTATCTTTGTATGCTGAAACACTTGGAAAAAAAACTAAAAAATTCCAATGCACATATTATTTTGCCAATCAACAAATGCAAAGCAAGCTTATTTGAAAAAGGTGAATACTACCAAAACCAAGCTATTCATAAGTCTGTACGATGATCTGTGTTTATGTTGTTTCATGATATTTAAAGTGAAACACTAAGGTTGAACATCTGAACATATTACATGATAGACTTTATATTAGGACTAAGTAATTATTGATTAGCTATGCACTTGGTTTTGTGGTTTTATAGAAATCATATTAATATGATATTTTCATGTGATATCTTATTGAAATCAGGACAGAAATAGTTATATATTTGTCTCTTTCATAATTAAACAAAATTTTCCTATACCTCAAAATTTCAAAGACTAAAAGGGAAGAGATCCTTTTTATTAAATGTCCTCACTACTTAGTAAATCACCGATTATTTCCTGACCATTTAATGAGGAAGCTAGAGTAACTTCTTTTAAAGAAGAGGCTACATGGGACCATTATTGCAACTCTGTTTTTATTTCAAATAGCCATTTGATGAAACTCTGTACAAAGTCTTATAGAAGTGAGTATATGTATACACATTCAGTCAGAGAAAATAGGTAAATAAGAAAAGTGTCTAATTACTTGAAGTGCTGTATTTATTACTGAATAATATTACAGCTCATGTGTGTTTAAATTATCAGCTCTCACATATTTTACAGGGCTCCAAGATAAATTAAAAGTAAGGATTCCCTTTCCTGTCTTTTAGATCTATACCCAATCCTCTCCATAATACAAAGTAGTAAAAGTTTTCCCCTTAGTTGATTATACTCTAAAAAGAAAATGAGGTAAGTTTACTAATAAGTCAGTACCAGAATTAACATATCCTAATTATGGGCAAGTAGTTTTTGTCACATTCTAAAATAACATAGCCTGGCATGCTGCAATTCATGGGGTTGCAAAGAGTTGGACATGACTGAGCAACTTAACTGAACTGACTGAAAATAACATGACTCAGTATTTCCGTGGATGAATCTTATTCTTTTCATGCCCTTTAGATGACAATTACCATGAATGATATAAGCATTACCAGAAACAATATGTAAATAATGAAAAGTGTCTGATTTTGCACCTCTTACATTACTTTCACTAAATGGTGTTGCTGTTAAATCTATTCCACATTTATAGTGTGTTAGATAAGTACTGCCTCATTTCTTCCCCCCAAACTCCCACTTTAATTTCAGAGTGACAAAGAGATGCCTACCAGATTCAGAAGACAATGTGAACATCTTGAGCATGCTGTTGACCGTGTTCTTGTCATGATATCGGAAAGAAGAAGGGAGCGTTCTCTACATGGCACTTGTGAACAACCACCTGATAACATTCTTACTGCTGCTGTTGAAGTGATTAATACGGTCAAGATGATACTAAACATTCTGCAAAGGTAATTACTAATATGTAATATGTAAAGCTTTCAGATAGTTGCATTTCCCCCTTTTTCTATCTCTTCAAAATTTTTAAGTAGGAATTGGGTTTTATTTCCACAGTATGTTTCAAAGACATTAAAAGATTTTTATATATACTCTAATATTTCCATAGGGTAAAGAACACATTTATATAATTCCCATTAAGTAAACAATATTTGATCATCTGACTTTAAGCAGAAAAAAAATCACTTTACCGAAAATGTATTTGTTTTACAAAGGATTAATTTTGGTCTTTCTTTATTGATCAAACTACTGCTTCATTAGAAAGAGTACTTGTTTCTCTGAAGTCTTTCAGGAATGCATAACAGTTACAAAAAAGTTTTAAATGATCACATCTGGACAAAATAGTTTTTTCATATATGTGTGTGTGTGTGTGTGTGCATGTGTTTGCATATGTATATGTATGTGAGTGTGCATGTGTGTGTGTGCATGTGTTTGCATATGTATGTGTATGTGAGTGTGCGTGTGTGTATACATATACATATATATATATAGGTTTCCCCTGTGGCTCAGTGGTAAATAATTTGCCCGCAAGTGCAGGAGACGCAGGTTTGCTCCTGGTTCAGGAAGATGCCATGGAGGAGGAAATAGCAACTCACTCCAGTATTCTTACCTGGGAAATCCCATGGACAGAGGAGCCTGATGGGCTATAGTCCATGTGGTTGCAAAAGAGTCAATCACTACCTAGTAACTAAAAAATAGCAAATATTTAAGTATATATATGTATATTTATTGGAGAAGGCAATGGCACCCCACTCCAGTACTCTTGCCTGGAAAATCCCACGGCTGGAGGAGCCTGGTACTCTTGCCTGGAAAATCCCATGGACAGAAGAGCCTGGTGGGCTGCAGTCCATGGGGTCGCTAAGAGTCGGACATGACTCAGCAACTTCACTTTCATTTTTCACTTTCATGCGTTGGAGAAGGAAATGGCAACCCACTCCAGTATTCTTGCCTGGAGAATCCCAGGGACGGGGGAGCCTGGTGGGCTGCCGTCCATGGGATTGCACAGAGTCAGACACAACTGAAGTGACTTAGCAGTAGCAGTAGCATGTATATATACAAATTATAGTAAAAATATTTATAAACCAGTCAGTTCTGGTTGTAAAACTCTGTATTACTAAGAGAGAGTTATGAAAATCAAAGGCTAATGATTTTTATTCTTGTTTTGATAATAATCTGTAGGTAATATATTAATATTTCGATTTTCTAATTATTTTTAATCAAAGACTTTAGTCAACTCTATATTCTACACATATATGAAACATTATATATATATATATATATATATATATATATATATATATATATATATATATATATATATCTAGGTCATTTGCTTCTTCTATTGGAAAGTGTTATATCCCAAAGATGGAGAAGTTAGATAGTAAGAGAGGGAAGTATGATTTTATGATCAATCAGAGAAGTAAAAGAAGGAGAAGTCATGATACTTTTTTCTTCCCTCTTTGTTATTTGCTCTTTTATTATCATTTCAATTCATAGTTGATTGGCAACCTCATTTTATTCATATAAAGAGGGGATGAAATGATTGACACACTTGTTCAAAAAATTCCAAATTGAATATTAGAAAAAATTTAGGACATTCATCACTTCCTCAGCTTCCTCTCTTCTGAGCTCCTTACAAACATGTATCTTGTAACAAGCTAAGACAAAGGACATAATGGAATCCTTGGAATAAATTCAACTTAAGGAAAATAGGGAAAAGGATAACTGACAGATAGCAAAGGTAACTATAGGACTAGGTAGTGGCAACATAAAGACCCCCATAGTGGGTATAATCTGCTTCATTGGTGATGGAAAACTCACAGTATTAAATTTTCATTTGGTTGAAGTAGTCTCATTACAAAATTCACATCATGATATTAGTATTAAGAAGCACTCTTTGGTATAATATTACTATATCACCAGTTTGAGAGCTTTTTTTACTTTCATCACTGGAACCAGGGAAGATTAAATGGGAGTTATATTACTCCTACAATATTTTATATTGAATAGTCCTAAAGATAATCAGTCAGATTACTCTTTCAACAAATTCTGTAATTATACCAATGACTTCATATAACAGCTTTTGAATATGACATTTTTATGGGTCATCTCAGCATCTTCTTTTCCAACTGCTTCAAGGTTTTAAATTTCAATTTACAACATGACAGATGTTCATAGTCCTTCCTTGAGGACTAAATAAAAGTTTTTCATACTGAATAATAATTTTACTAAGCTGAGGACTTATTGAACATTCCATATATTATCTTTAAATACATAAAATATTATGAATGAAACACATTAAAAAACAATGATGTGTTTTGCACTGGTCATGGTTGCTACAAAACAAGTTAATATTTTAAAATTTCTTAACTTTACTTGCTTTTGATTTTCCAGACTTCAGGGAAGTCCAGATGTCTTGAAAATTCTGTCAAGGACTCATCAGAGTTACATGGATTTTAAGAATTGTTGGGGCTCAGCCTAATTGCTTTCCTTATTTAGTAAATTAAGTCCCCCTTACCAAATATCTGTGCTAGCTGGAGGAATTGGAGTGTTAATTGGAGGAACTGTTCATTCTTTACTTTCTGAAATTGAGTAATTGTGTCATTGGGAAAAAATTATTTCTATAGCTTATCCTAAAATTAGCCTAATCTCTGTGTTTCTAAAAGAAAACAGAGGAAAGATTCTGTTAAAATGTAAATGTTGCTTCATTAGTTTTAATATCATATTTTTTCTTAAATTGTGATTCAAGCTGTTAATTTACCTGATGTAATAAAATATGATTTCCAGCCTAAAATTTATTTCAGCTTTATTAGAAACAAATAAGTCTGATGAGTCACCTTGGTGGTATAGATAATACTTTTGAGAATTGAAGTGTATATGTGCCACTAGTGGTAAAGAACCCACTTGCCAATGCAGAAGAAGAGACACGGATTCAATCCCTGGGTCGGAAAAATCCCCTGGCGGAGAAAATGGCAACCCACCCCAGTATTCTTGCCTAGAGAATCCCATGTGCAGAGGAGCTTGACAGGCTACACTCCATAGGGTCACTAAGAGTTGGACATGACTGAAGCAACTTAGCACTCGCACAACAGGAGTTGAATCAAGATGTCGTCATTTAAAAAAAAGGGGGGAAATGTGCTTATATGACCTCTCCCCATGAACAATTACCATTTGTTATATTTTCCTAAAAGTATTAGCCTTTTTTGTGAGTTACTAGAACTTTTCATTTGAGCAAACGCCAGGAAATAGAGGAGGACAGAGGAGCCTGGCGTGCAGTAGTCCACGGGGACGCAAAGAGTTAGACACGACTTAGCTACTGAACAACAAAGAACTTTTTGACTGAACTGCTGCTGCTGCTGCTAAGTCGCTTCAGTCGTGTCCGACTCTGTGACCCCATAGACGGCTGCCCATCAGGCTCCCCCGTCCCTGGGATTCTCCAGGCAAGAACACTGGAGCGGGTTGTCATTTCCTTCTCCAGTGCATGAAAGTGAACAGTGAAAGTGAAGTCGCTCAGTCGTGTCTGACTCTTAGCGACCCCATAGACTGCAGCCCACCAGGCTTCTCCATCCATGGGATTTTCCAGGCAAGAATACTGGAAGATTGACTTTGCCAGCATTATAAGCTTAGATATAGATGAGATAGCTAAGTTTAAGTTCTACTTTATTACCAATAGAATAAAGATTTTAAGAAACCAATACAATATTGTAAAGTAATTAACCTCCAATTAAAATAAATTTATATTAACAAAAATAAAAATAAAAAATAAAAATAAATGTAACTAAAAAAAGATTTATTATGGAAATTATAGGTATTAAAATTTCTTATGTTACTAAATGTAAATTTCAGTCATTTTACAAGGGCTTCTCTATTTTATATTGGCATTAGTCATTAAAATTTTAAGTGAATTATTTTTTGAGGTAAATATAATTTGTGACAAAATTTATTGAGGAGCATAATGTAGTAATGCAAGACTACTTATCAAAGAATAACTATGCAAGATTCTACATGTAAGGAAACATAAATTGAGCATGTTTCATGTTGAGAATTGAGGGATAGGGTAGGGTGAGATGGTAAGAGGGTGACCCAATATTCTCTTGCCTATTTGCTCATTGTTTTGATCCAGAAATAAATAAGAAGTAAAAAAAACAGCCTAAGAAATTTGCTCACATGCTTCATAGTCTGAACATAGTTAAAGGAGATTATCCTATGGATCTGGCAACTATATTTGCCACATACGTTTATATAATTTTCATAAGAAGAGGTTTGAATCATTGCCCATGTTCTTATGTGTTTTAGAAATAGATCTCCAGAAAATAGCACATTCATATAAAATCTAGGGACTGCAATCTCCTAGGAATTTGGAGAAGTGGTTATAAATTACTTTTTCTTGCTAATTTTTAAAAATAAAACTTAATTTCCCTTGTGAGGGCAAATATGGTTTCAGCCTTGTAATGCTTGCTAATTTATTTTACAAATGTCATTCTGAAAATTGTTCTCCATTTTTAGATTGTAATAGTGATCATTGTCCAACAAAAGTATGTAGGTTTTATCACCTCATTTGAATTAGTACTTGTGATTACAGGTTCCCCAAACCACAGAAGGCTAAGAGCTATGCCTGACAAAAGTAATAAAGCCAAAACTTTTCAATTGGTTATAGTGTCCTAAGTAAAATACATCTTTCTTCAATTGTGGCAAATAAAATGAGTTGTCAACAGCCAATCTATTTTTCAAGTGGTAGATAATCTACTTGTGGGTAGTTAATTAATATTTGATACTTTTCATTTTTCCTTTTTTCATATAATCATCTGTATAGTAAACTAGCCAAGGAAAATACAAAACTGAAATCTTACATACTCTACCTTCTACCTATAGTAACTTGAAAATAGGAATAACTGCTGTAAATTGTGCACTTATGATCCTATCACTTTATTGAGGCCATAGATATATCACATTGATCATCTTCCATATAAGCCTTCTGTTATTTTTTGATGTAACTTTGTGATGTTTTAAATTTAGCTGACACTTGACACTCAACACTCTTTCAAAATAATGTAAAGCTGTACATATTGTGGATTATAATTTTCACTTTCCTATGGTATAAAGTTGTTGCATTAAGTGAAACTGAGATTGATAGAATGTCTTGTCATCTTTCCCTGGCAGCCCTCCATTTGATTGCATGTCAGAATTTTCCAGTCTGAAAAACCACCTCATTAAACATATTACATTACTAAAACATTTCTCTGAACAGGTAAGATATATTGTATTGTTTTATTGTTCTCCATACAATGTCCATATGTGTTTGTTCATCAGATCTTGTAATTTTATCTTCAATAGTGTTGTAACCTGTTTTTTCTTTAACATTTCCAGTGCCAACACTGAAATTCAGATACATATTTATTTATATAGATGTGGACTATTTGTATAGCTATTAATGGATTGGTCAACTCAAATCTCTTTTCTATTCAACTAGAATTTACCACTGTTGCTGCGTTATTCCAAAATAAGTATTAAACTGATCAGAAACCTTCAAACACTCACCATTATCCAGGGAACATAGTCTAAACTTGTTACACAACCATTCACAACCCTTCTTAGTTCATACTCATCTGTTATCATGTCCTTCTCTTTTATGTGATCCCTGTACTAATTTATCTTTAAATATTTCATGTATGATTCTATCTTTATTATTTTTATCATAATATTTTCTCCACTTCTAATTTGCTACCATGACTTTTTTCCTTATCAAAATAATACTTCTTTTAAGCTGTAGCTAGTTCATTCATTTATTTTTTCATACTTCCATTCATCCATTCATCAATCATAAAGATGACCCTATTCCTTTGTAGTTACTATTTTCTAGAATTTAACATTGTAAATTTGATTTAATTCCAAAATCATTTGAGTGTTGGCTATATGCAGAAGCAGTTCCTGGTGGCTCAGACAACAAAGAATCTTCCTGCAATGCAGGAGGAGACCCATGTTTGATCCCTCGGTTGGGAAGATCCCCTGGAGAAGGGGTTAACTACCCACTCCAGTATTCTTTCCTGGAGAATTCCATGGACAGAGGAAACTGGTAGGCTACAGTCCACAGCCCATGGGGTTGCTAAAGAGCTGAACACAACTGAACAACTAACACTTTTTCTTTTCTTATGTACAGATGTATGTGCTAGGCTTCATGGAGGAGGCATGAATGAATGAGACAGAATTCTTTGCCTCAAATTTTAGTGGAATATTGAGATATTTAAATAAGTAATGTTCATTTTTACACATATATTATATCTGAATTTGATTTTAATTCTCTTGAGGTAAAGCATTATCCTACACTTTTTTAATATTGATTTTCTAACATAATCATTTTTACATAGTGAGTTTCTAATAAATATTTCATGATGATTAAACATACCAAGGAATCCTGTAGCAGTATTCATTAACACAGGTATTGTGTCCATGTTAATTGTAATTCCTCTATCCTAAGTTCAAAAACTGGTTATATATGGGAATATTTAATAATAATAATAATACTTAGCAATTATTATTTGTCAGGTACTGTTCTAAGCATTAGATATAATAACTTTGAAAATCTTCATTTAAAGCCTGTTGACTCACTGAAATTCTTCAGTTCAAGGTGAGTATAATGAGAAGATAAAGAAAAATGCAGATCATGAAGGTCCATCTATTTTGTGCGTTAATTTGCAGATGGGTTTTTAGGGGCAAGGGGCCTCTTCTCAGATCAGTCTCTGGCATTTTTTGTTTTACTACAGCAGAAAGTAGTAGAAAAGTAGGAAATTTTATATATTATGAAAAGCCACAAAGTTAGACTGTTGCTTTCAGAAAAGTTGTTTCAGATTCCTTTTTATTTATGCCAACCAACCCACTAAGAAAAATTAGAAAATATGGACAAAATAAAGTCTTCTCTTTGAGGGCATCAAAGAGGTTAAGGCAAAGTGGACACATATATACAAGGCTACTGAAAATTAAAGGATAGAAAAAGATATGCCATAAAAACATATATCAAAAACTCTAGAATTGTCCCTAGTTCCTGCTGCTGCTGCTGCTACTGCTGCTGCTAAGTCGCTTCAGTCATATCTGACTCTGTGCGACCCCATAGATGGCAGCCCATCAGGCTCCTCCGTCCCTGGGATTCTCCAGGCAAGAACACTGGAGTGGATTGTCATTTCCTTCTCCAATGCATGAAAGTTTAAAGTGAAAGGGAAGTCGCTCAGTCATGTCCGACTCTTAGCGACCCCACGGACTGCAGCCCACCAGGCTTCTCCGTCCATGGGAGTTTCCAGGCAAGAGTACTGGAGTGGGCTGCCAGTGCCTCCTCCAGTCCCTAGTTCCTAGTTATACTAATTATACATATCAGTCAGTTCAGTCACTGACTCGTGTCTAACTCTTTGCGACCCCATAGACTGCAGCATGCCAAGCTTTCCTATCCATCACTAACTCCTGGAGCTTGCTTAATAATGTCCATCGAGTTGGCAATGCCATCCAACCATCTCACCTTCTGTCATCCCCTTCTCCTTCTGCCTTCACTCTTTCCCAGCATCAGGGTCTTTTCATATGAATCAGTTCTTTACATCAGGTGGCCAAACTATTGGAGTTTCACTTCAGCATCAGTTTTTCCAATGAATATTCAGGACTTATTTCCTTTAGGATTAACTCATTTGATTTCCTTGCAGTCCAAGGGACTCTAAAGAGTTTTCTCCAACATCACAGTTCAAAAGCATCAATTCTTCAGCACCCTGCTTGCTTTATAATCCAACTCTCACATCTGTGCATGACTGGAAGAACTATATTTGACTAGACAGATATTTGTCAGCAAAGTCATGTCTCTGATTTTTAATATTCTGTCTAGGTCAGTTATAGCTTTTCTTTCCAGGAGAAAGTGTCTCTTAATTTCATGGCCACAGTCACCATCTGCAGTGATTTTGGAGCCCCCCCAAAATAAAGTCTCTCACTGTTTCCCCATCTATTTGCCATGAAGTTATGGGACTAGAGGCTATGATCTTAGTTTTTTGAATGTTGAGTTTTAAGTCAGCTTTTTCACTCTCCTCTTCCACTTTCATTAAGAGGATCTTTAGTTCCTCTTTGCTTTCTGCCATAAGGTTGGTGTCATCTGCATATCTGAGGTTAGTGATATTTCTCCTGGCAATCTTGATTCCAGCTTGTGCTTCATCCATTCCACCATTTCTCATGATGTACTCTGCATATAAGTTAAATAGGCAGGGTGACAATATACAGCCTTGACATACTCCTTTCCCAATTTGTAACCAGTCTGTTTTTCCATGTCATAACTGTTGCTTTTTGACTTGCATACAGATTTCTCATGAGGCAGGTAAGGTGGTATGGTATTACCATCTCTTCAATAATTTTCCACAGTTTGTTGTGATCTACACAGTCAAAGGTGTTGGCATAATCAATAAAGAAGAAATAGATGTTTTTCTGGAACTCTTGCTTTTTCTATGATCTAACAGATGTTGGCAATTTGATCTCTGATTTCTCTGCCTTTTCTAAGGAAAGATGTTCCTTAGACAGCTTGGACATCTGGAATTTCACAGTTCATGTGCTGTTGAAGCCTGGCTTGGAGTATGTTATGCATTACTTTGCTAGCATGTTAGATGAATGTAATTCTGCAGTAGTTTGAACATTCTTTGGCACTGCCTTTCTTAAGGATTGGAATGAAAACTGACCTTTTTCAGTCCTGTGGCCACTGCTGTGTTTTCCAAATTTGCTGACATATTGAGTGCATCACTTTCACAGCATCATCTTTGAGGATTTGAAATAGCTAATCTAGAATTCCCTCACCTCCACTAACTTTGTAGTGATGCTGCCTAAGGCCCACTTGATTTGCATTCCAGGATGTCCGGCTCTAGGTGAACGACCACACCATTGTGGTTATGTGGGTCATGAAGATCTTTTTTGTACAGTTCTTCTGTGTATTCTTGCCACCTCTTCTTAATATCTTCTGCTTCTGTTAGGTAATGTGTAATTAATAATATGTATTAGTATATGTATGTACATACACATACACAGTATATATACATATATATTTGTACATCCATGTATTTGAACTAAATTCTAGAGCAAGAGTCATTGTAAACTAATATTTTATTGCGTAATTAAAATTTGCAAATAGAGCAGAATTAAGCATTCTCATAAAAAATGTAACTGTATGAAATGGTAGATATGTTAAATTACTTGATCATGGTAATGCTTTCCAATGTGTATATATATGTATCAAATCATATGTATGCTTTAAATATCCCTGGTGGCTCAGCTGGTCAAAACTCTGCCTGTAATGTGGGAGATCGGGGTTCAATCTTTGAATTGGGAAGATACCTTGGAGAAGGGTATGGTTACCTACTGCAATATTCTGGCCTGGAGAATTCTATGGAGTGTCCAGTCCATGGGGTTGCAAAGAGTAGGACACGACTGAGCGGTGCTCACATTCACTTTTAAATATATTACATTTTATTTATCAATTAGACCTCAACAAAGCTAGGGAAAAAGAAGGCAAGAAGAAAACACATTTAGAATTTTAAAAGATTTTGAATGGAATGATAATGAAGACACAACATAGCAAACTTGTTACATGCAGTTTATGTTGTATTTAAGAAAGAATTATACCTTTTGATGTATTTAATGAAAAGGGAAAAGAGATGAAAATCTATAATTTAAGCATTCATCTCACGAAGCTATTGCAAGAAAGCCATTTAAAAAAAGAAAATAAAATTAAGTTCAAAATCAATATGGACAGAACAAAACATATTGAATGCAAATGCAGAAGTTAATGAAATAGAAAGCAAGCAGTAAGCTAAAACTCAAAATTTATTATCCTCCTTTAAAATAAATTTTAAAAAAATGCAAAAAAATATTATTTGAAAGTGGAGGTGATAAATTCTCATGAGGATTTTTAAAGTTTGATATACAAAATATTAGAAATGAAAAGTGGATAGTATTACAAATTCTACCTATGTAAAGTAATACATAATACTTTTATATCTTTTATGTTGAAAATTTGATGATGAACACAGAATAGAAAAATTCCTAGAAAACATAATGGAAATCGACATAAAAAGAAACAGCAATTGTCATATACAATAAAATCTTACCAATCAATCCATCATCCCTGCACCAGCAGCATTGATATCACCTCAATCTTATTAAGATGGCAGACCTGAGTCTCACAGTAACCTACTGAATCACTGTCTGAATTTTAACTATATGTATATGAAGGTTTCATAAACATTGTATTAAAGAAATTGAATCCATAGTTATAAACCTTTCCAGAAAAATATTCTTGCCTAGATAACTTCATATGTGAATTCCTCAAAACATTTAAGACTGAAATAGCACTAACCCTATTCAAACTGTGCCAGATAACAAAACAGAGTAAGAACACATTCCAACTAATGTTCTGAGGCCATTGAAACCTTATTACCAAATTTTATAAGGAAATCACAAGAAAGAAAATGTCTGTTACATAAAATAAAAAATTAGCAATCTCAAAAAATAGCAAATTTAGTCCAGTGATACATAAAGATTATAATATATCACAGACACATTAGCATTATCCCAGGAATGCAAGGCCAATTGAACATTTAAAAACCAGTCAATGGAATTAACCAGAGCAGAATAATGGTGACATAGTATAAAGACACCTGGAAAGATACAGAGAAAGCATTGAGTAAAATTAATTATCTATTCAAGATAAAAACTCTTAGTAAACTTAGAATAAATGAAAATTTCCTATGTTATAAAATTTATCTACAAATACAAATAAAAATACCTATAAGTACAAATACAGAGACATCAGTTTACTGAAAAAGGTCCGGAGGGTCAAAGCTGGTATAGTCAAAGTTACGATTTTTCCAGTAGTCACGTACAAATGTGAGAGTTGTACCATAAAGAAGACTGAGAGCCGAAGAGTTGAGCTTTTGAATTATGGTGCTAGACAAGACTCTTGAGAATCCCTTGGACTGCAGGTAGATCAAACCAGTCAATCCTAAAGGAAATCAACCCTGAATACTCATTAGAAGGACTCATGCTGAAGCTCCAAAGTTTGGCCACCTTATGTAAAGGGCTAACTCATTGTAAAATACCCTGATACCGGGAAAGATTGAGGGCAGGAGAAGAGGGTGGCAGAGGATGAGATGGTTGGATAACATCACCAATTCACTGGAAACTGAGCAAACTCTGGGAGATAATGGAGTACATAGAAGCCTGGCATGCTGTAGCCCATGGGGTCACAAAGAATCGGCCATGACTTACTGAATGAACAACAACAACAATCTAAAAATAAAGTAAGGCAGATATCATACTTAATGATAAAATATTGTAAACCTTCGTGAAATCAGTGATGGTACAAATATGTCCAGTATTAGCAGTTGTATTCAACAATGTATTCAAGGGCCAAGAGTATGCAGTGGGACTAGAAAAGAAAAGGAAATGTTTAAGTGTGGGGAAGGAAGAAATGAGTCTGTCATTGTTCTTACATGACAAAATTGTGTACTTGGAAAATTCAAATTATTCTGAAGGTTACATATTAGAAATCATCAGTGAATTCAGCAATATTGCTGAAAGGCAAAATACTATTAATACAATCAGTTTTACTTCTATATACTAACTTCAAATATTTAGAGATGAAATAAAAATGAAAATATGTCATTTTCAATAGTATGAAAAACATCAAATACCTAGGAAGAATATACAGAATGCATGAAAGGTCTCCTTATTTAAAAGTATAAAAATATTATGGGAGAAATTAGAGAAGGCCTTAATGAATACAGAAATATCTCACATTTGTAGATCGGAAGATTTAGTATGTGAAAGACATTGATTCTCTTCAGAATGATCTATAGATTAAATTAAATTCAAATACGAATACGAATAGGATTTTTCTGTACAGATTGACAAGCTGATTCTAAAATTTGTATAAAATTCAAGAAACTAGTAAAACCTAAGTTAATTTTGAAGAAGTTGGTAGACTTATACTACTGCTTATCAAGGCTTTTTATATATCTCCATTAAGACAGTTCCATATTGGCAAAAGAGAGTCACACAGACCAATGAAGCTTAAGAGGATTTAGAAACACCTGACACTTGCATGGATACTTAATTTATTATTACATGCACTTAGGAGCTGTGGGGTGATAATTGTCTCTTGATTTATAACTCAGTTCTGTTCAGTAACTCAGTCGTGCCTGACACTTTGTGACCCCATGAATCGCAGCACGCCAGGCCTCCCTTTCCATCACCAACTCGTGGAGTTTACTCAAACTCATGTCCATCAAGTCAATGATGCCATCTAGCCATCTCATCTTCTGTTGTACCCTTCCCCTCCTGCCCCCAATCCCAGACCCAAAGCATTGGGTCTTTTCCAATGAGTCAACTCTTCGCATGAGGTGGCCAAAGTACTGGAGTTTCAGCTTCAGCACCAGTCCTTCCAGTGAATATCCAGGACTGATCTTCTTTAGGATGGACTAGTTGGATCTCCTTTCAGTTCAAGGGACTCTCAAGAATCTTCTCCAACACCACTGTTCAAAAGCATCAATTCTTCAGTGCTCAGCTTTCTTCACAGTCCAACCCTCACATCCATACATGACCACTGGAAAAACCATAGCCTTGACTAGATGGATGTTTGTTGGCAAAGTAATGTCTCTGCTTTTGAATGTGCTATCTAGGTTGGTCATAACTTTCCCTCCAAGGAGTAAGCGTCTTTTAATTTCATGGCTGTAATCACCATCTGCAGTGATAAAAATTTCTAACTCACACCATAGTAAAAAATCAGCATCGGGGTTTGTGTTAGTAACCCTAATAGGACTGTAAATCTAAACATCAACAGTAACATTTTACGGTAGTTCAACAACTCAAACAATATGCAAAAAGTACTAAGCATAAAAGAAAATATCACTAAATTAGACTTCTGTTCTATTGATAAAAAGAACTTCTGCCCACAAAAGATACAGAGAGAGTAAAATCACTGGCTAAAAAAATGTAAGATGGCATTTATAATAGATGTAACAAAGAAATATTTACAATTTGAATTCACAAAGAATTCTTACAAAGCAATAAGAAAAAGATAACAATGAGAAAGTGGGGAAAGCCTTGAATGGACACTTCAGAAAAGGAAATACAGAAATAGCAAAAAAAGAAAAACAAATGTGAAAAAGGTTTCAATCTTAATCAGGGAAAATGCAAATCAAAACCATGCAGATGATACCACAACACTCCCAAGAAAGACTAATGTTACAAGATGTATAATACTAAGTGATATGGAGAATGTGGAGCAAAAAGTTCTCATATACTCTTTGCGTAGTATAATCGACCCCTCACCTAGAGCCAAACATCCTAGAGTTTGAAGTCAAGTGGACATTAGGAAGCATCACTACAAACAAAGCTAGTGGAGGTGATGGAATTCCAGTTGAGCTCTTTCAAATCCTGAAAGATAATGAAGATAAAGTGCTGCACTCGATATGCTAGCAAATTTGGAAAACGCAGCAGCAGCTACAGGAGTAAGAAAGGTCAGTTTTCATTCCAATCCCAGAGAAAGGCAATGCCAAAAAATGTTCAAACTACCACACGATTGTGCTCATTTCACATGCTAGCAAAGTAATGCTCAAAATTTTCCAAGTGAGGCTTCAATAGTATATGAACTGAAAATTTCCCGAAATTCAAGCTGGATTTAGAAAAGGCAGAAGAAGCAGATATCAAACTGAAAACACCCACTAGATCATAGAAAAAGCAAGAAAATTTAATAAAAGCATCTACTTCTGTTTAATTGATTACACTAAAGTCTTTGCCAGTGTGGATCACAACAAACTGTGGAAAATTCTTAAAAAAGACGGGAATACCAGACCACCTTACCTGCCTCCTGAGAAAACTGTATGCAGGTCAAGAAGCAACACTTAGAACCAGACATGGAACAATGGACTGGTTCCAAATTGGGAAAAGAGTACTTCAAGGCTGTATATTGTCACCCTGCTTATTTAACTTCTATGCAGAGTACATTATGTGAAATACCAGGAAGGATGAAACACAAGCTGGAATCAAGATTTCCGGGAGAAATATCAATAACCTCAGATATACAGATAACACCTAACTTATGGCTGAAAGTGAAGAGGAACTAAAGAGCCTCTTGATCAAAGTGAAAGAGGAAAGAGAAAAGTGGCTTAAAATTCAACATTCTTAAAACTAAGATCATGGCATCTGGTCCCAACACTTCATGGCAAATAGATGGGGAAACAGTGAAAGCACACTTTATTTTCTTGGCCTCCAAAATCACTGCAAATGGTTTCTGCTGCCAGGAAATTAAAAGAGGCTTGTTCCTTTGAAGAATAGCTATGACAAACATAGCATATTATAAAGCAGAGACATTAATTTTTAGACAAAGATCTGTCTACTCAAAGCTATGTTTTTTTCCAGTAGTCAGTAGTATGGATGTGAGAGTTAGACCATAAAGGTAGTTGAACATTGAATAACTCATGCATTTGAACTGTGGTGTTGGAGAAGATATTTGAGAGTCCCATGGACTGCAAGGAGATCAAATCAGTCAGTCCTGAATATTCATTGGAAGGCTTGATGCTGAAGCTCCAATAGTTTGGCCACCTGATGCAAAGAGCTGACTCATTAGAAAAGAACCTGCTGCTGGGAAAGATTGAAGGCAGGAGGAGAAGGGGAAAACAGAGGACAAGATGGTTGAATGGCATCACAGACTCAATGGACATTAGTTTGAGCAAGCTCCAGTGGTTGGTGATGAACAGGGAAGCCTGACTTGTTGCAGTCCATGGGGTCACAGAGTCGGACACAACTGAGCAACTGAATTGAACTGAAGAAAAAAAAAATCAGTACTTTCAGTTTTGTGAACATAAGTGGTCTTTAAAAGTTAGACTGTCTATGAAAAGCAAATGCTTTCTGGAGTGTCTCCTAGGAATGGAAAACTTCTACAAATTATATATTTGAAAAAAACATTATCAGTTTAAAACTATACAGTCAAACATTTTAATGACTATTTAAAGAAAAATTTCTTTCAAAATCTGTGCCAAGAATAGTATCAAAGTAAATGTTTATATTTCCATATCATGAAATGCAAGCAAAATCAGGGGTCAGAGTCCCCACAAAATGAATACCAATATTGGGATTTCATGTACTCTGGCAAGCTAGCATATAATAAATCTCTTTATAGGAGTTCCCTTCTTAGAGATTATGTAAGGGTTAATTATTTCCAAATAGATACATGGAGTATTTTGAGGAGCACACATGCAAACTCTTTTAATACAAAGTTTCATTAAAATACGCGTTACAAAAAAAAAATACACGTTACATGCAGAAAGCTGAAAAATCCTAATTATACTGATAAATGAATTATCACAAAGTGAGGACACATAAAACCATCACTCAGATTAAGAAATAGAAAATAATTTGCACTGCAGAAACACTTCTCATATCCTTCTTCAGCACCACAGTTCAAAACATCAATTCTTTGGCACTCAGATTTCTTTCTGGACCAACTCTCACATCCATACATGACTACTGGCAAAACCATAGCTTTGACTAGATGGATAGCTGTCAACAAAGTTGTCTGCTTTATAATATGCTGTCTATGTTTGTCTTAACTTTTCTTACAAGAAACATGTGTCTTTTAATTTCATGGCTGCAGTCACCATCTGCAATGATTTTGGAGCCCAAGGAAATAAAATCTGCCACTGTTTCCATTATTGCCCATCTATTTGCCATGAAGTGATGTGACTGGATGCCATGATCTTAGTCTTTTGAATGTTGAGTTTTAAGACAGCTTTTTCACTCTCTTCATACTTTAATCAAGAGACTCTTTAGTTCCTCTTTGCTTTCTGCCATGAGGTTGGTTTTATTTGCGTATCTGAGGTTATCGATATTTCTCCCACAATCTTTTTTTATATAAATTTATTTATTTTAATTGGAGGTTAATTACTTTACAATATTGTATTGGTTTTGCCATACATCAACATGAATCTGCCACAGGTACACACATGTTCCCCATCCTGAACCCCCCTCCCTCCTCCCTCCCTGTACGATCCCTCTGAGTCGTCCCAGTGCACCAGCCCCAAGCATCCAGTATCATGCATCGAACCTGGACTGGCAGTTTGTTTCACATGTGATATTACACATGTTTCAATGCCATTCTCCCAAATCATCCCACCCTCTCCCACTCCCACAGAGTCCAAAAGACTGTTCTATACATCTGTGTCTCTTCTGCTGTCTCGCATACAGGGTTATCATTACCATCTTTCTAAATTCCATATACATGTGTTAGTATACTATATTGGTGTTTTTCTTTTTGGCTTACTTCACTCTGTATAATCGGCTCCAGTTTCATCCACCTCATTAGAATTAATTCAAATGTATTCTTTTTAATGGTTGAGTAATACTCCATTGTGTATATGTACCACTGCTTTCTTATCCATTCATCTGCTGATGGACATTTAGGTTGCTTCCATGTCCTGGCTATTATAAACAGTACTGTGATGAACATTGGGATACACATGTCTCTTTCAATTCTGGTTTCCTCGGTGTGTATGCCCAGCAGTGGGATTGCTGGGTCATAAGGCAGTTCTATTTCCAGTTTTTTAAGGAATCTCCACACTGTTCTCCATAGTGGTTGTACTAGTTTGCATTCCCACCAACAGCTCTCCAACAAATGCTAAGGGGTATTCTCTAGATAGGAAAAACAAAAAGGGTGTATAAACCCAAACCCAAAACAATAAAGTAAATGGCAACAGGATCATACTTATCAATAATTACCTTAAACATAAATGGGTTGAATGCCCCAACCAAAAGGCAAAGACTGGCTGAATGGATACAAAAACAAGACCCCTATATATGTTGTCTACAAGAGACACACCTCAAAACAGGGCACCCATACAGACTGAAAGTGAAGGGCTGGAAAAACATATTCCATGCAAATAGAGACCACAAGAAAGCAGGAGTAGCAAAACTTATATTGGATAAAATAGACTTTAAAACAAAGGCTGTGGAAAGAGACAAAGAAGGACACTACATCATGATCAAAGGATCAATCCAAGAATAAGATATAACAATTATAAATATATATGCACCCAACATAGGAACACCAAAATATGTAAGACAAATGCTAACAAGTATGGAAGGGGAAATTAACAACAACACAATAATAGTGGGAGACTTTAATACCCCACTCACATCTATGGACAGATCAACTAAACAGGAAATTAACAAGGAAACACAAACTTTAAATGATACAATAAACCAGTTAGACCTAATTTATATCTATAGGATATTTCACCCCAAAACAATGAATTTCACCTTTTTCTCAAGTGCACACGGAACCTTCTCCAGGATAGATCACATCCTGGGCTTTAAATCTAGCCTTGGTAAATTCAAGAAAATTGAAATCATTCCAAGCATCTTTTCTGACCACAATGCAGTAAGATTAGATCTCAATTACAGGAGAAAAACTATTAAGAATTCCACAATCTTGATTCCAGATTGTGCATCATCCAGCCCGCCATTTCACATGATGTACTCTGCATATAAATAAGCAGGGTGACAATATGCAGCCTTGATGTACTCCTTTCCCAGTTTGGAACCAGTTTGTTGTTTCATGTCCAGTTCTAAATGTTGCTTCTTAACCTGCATACAGATTTCTCAGGAGACATGTAAAGTGGTCTGGAATCCCATCTCTTGAATAATTTTCCATAGTTTGTTGTGATCCATATAGTCACAGGCTTTGGCATAGTCAATAAAGCAGAAGTGAATGTTTTACTGGAACTCTCTTGCTTTTTCTGTGATCCAACCGATGTTGGCAGTTTGATCTCTGGTTCCTCTGCCTCTTCTAAATCCAACTTGAACAACAGAAAATTCTCTGTTCATGTACTTTTGAAGCCTGGCTTGGAGAATTTTGAGCATTACTTTGCTACATGTGAGATGAGTGTAATTTTGCAGTAGTTTAAACATATTTTGGCATTACTTTTCTTTGGGATTGGAATGAAAACTGACCTTTTTCAGTCCTGTGGCCACTGCTGCATTTTCCAAATTTACTGGCATATTGAGTGCATTACTTTCACAGCATCATCTTTCAGGATTTGAAATAGCTCAACTGGAATCCCATCACCTCCACTAGCTTTATTCGTAGTAATGCTTCCTAAGGCCCGCTTGACTTCACATTCCAGGATGTCTGGCTCAAGGTGAGTGATCACACCATTGTGGTTGTTTCAGTCATGAATTTTTTTTTTTTTGTATAGTTATTCTGTGTACACTTCTTATTTTCTGCTTCTCTTAGGTCTATACCATTTCTGTACTTTATTTTGTCCATCTTTGCATGAAATGTTCCCTTGATATTTCTAATTTTCTTGAAGAGATCTCTTGTCTTTCCCATTCTATTGTTTTCCTCTATTTCTTTACACTGATCACTGAGGAAGGCTTTCTTATCTTTCCTTGCTATACTATGGAACTCTGCATTCAGATGGATATATCTTTCCTTTTCTCCTTTGCCTTTAGCTTGTCTTCTTTTTTTACCTTTTTGTAAGGCCTCCACAGATAACCGTTTGCCTTTTTGCACTTCTTTTTCTTGGGGATTGTCTTGATTACTGCCTCCTGTGCAGTGTCATTAACCTCTGTCCATAGTTCTTCAGACACCCTGTCTGTCAAATCTAATCTAATTTTTTTTTCTTAAAACATTTTTTAAATTTTTATTTTTACTATATTTTACTTTACAATACTCTATTGGTTTTGCCATACATTGACATGAATCCACCACGGGTGTACATGAGTTCCCAATCCTGAACCCCCCTCCCCCCTCCCACCCCATATCATCTCACTGGATCATCCCCGTGCACCAGCCCCAAGCATCCCATATCCTAACTTATAAATTTATTTTTAGATTTTTGTTCTGAATATGATGGATGTCATTGAATAGTTAATTGAGATCATGATAATTTTCCAAACAGCTTTGTCTTTTGCTTCTTCAAGGACTGTTATAGGGAATATTATTCTATATGTAATAACTTCCATCATAAAAATGCTGAGTATGCTTTGCTATTGTAACACTGATACATTCTGATTTATTGTGCTTTCAAATTACCTTTTCATTGATGAATCAGGGGAAGAGACAGAAGAGAGTAACAGAGTTAAATAACTTTTGTTAGGATTATCATTTTAATCTGTGTGGTAAATAGTTGTCATTTTTAATGATTAACATCATATTCCAGTGCTAACTTTTACATCTTATTCATTAATTAAAATAAGAAGACTAAATTATTTCTGTATTCAAAGGCAGCAAATAACTTTACCAATTTTTAACTGTTTTAAAATTAATTGTTATCATATAATAAGTGTTCAAAGTTGCCTATTTGCAAAAGAATTGGGTTCCCTCAAGAAAAATACTTTAAACTATTTTTGAATATTGTTTTCAATATGGAAATTTCTTTTTTAAAAAACAGATTCATTGGAATAAAATTTATATGCCATATAGTATATCAATATAAATAGAAGAAAAAATGCCTTTTTGGAGATTCAAATTTCTTATAATCACAATTGATTTTAGAACATTTTTACCATCCCTCAAAATACACAGTCCCCATTATCATTCACTGCCCATCTCCCCATCCACCACCACCATCATGACCACACCAAGACCACACCACACCTAGGCCTAGATAACCACTAAACTACTTTTTATCTATATATATTATTCTGTTGTACACATTTCACATAAATGAAGTCAAATATTTAGTCTTATGTAAATGGCTACATTCAGTTAGGATATTTTTTTTTTCAAAGTTCATACATGCTATACCATGCATCAGTAATTCTGTCCTGTTTATTGTTGTTCAGTCAGTAAGTCGTTTCTGAATCTTTGAGACCCTATGGACTGTAGCACACTAGGCTTCCCTGTCCTTCACTATCTCCCAGAGTTTGCTCAAATTTATGTCCATTGAGTAGGTGATGCTATCCAAACATCTCATCTTCCATTGCTCCCTTATCCTCCTGCCCTCGATCTTTCCCGCATCAGTTTTTTTTTTTTTTTCCCCAGTGAGTCAGCTCTTCACATCAGGTAGGCAAAGTATTGGAACTTCAGCATCAGTTCTTAAAATAAATATTCAGGGTTGGTTTTCTTTAGGGTTGATTGGTTTGATCTCCTTGCAGCCCAGGGGACTTTCAAAAGTCTTCTCCAGTGCTGCAATTCAAAATTATCGTTTCTTCAGTGCTCAGCTTTCCCTTATTTATTTCCAACTCTCACATCCATACATGACTAATGGAAAAACTATAACTTTGACTATTCCAACCTTTTCAGCTAAGTGATGTTTCTGCTTTTTAATATGCTGTCTAACTTTGTCATAGCCTTTCTTTCAAGAAACAATCTTCTTTTAATTTCATGGCTACAGTCACCATCTGCAGTGATTTTGGAGACCAAGAAAATTAAAATCTACACTGTTTCCACTCTTTCCCCTTCTATTTGCCATGAAGTGATGGGACTGGATGCCGTAATATTCACTTTTTGAATATTGAGTTTTAAGCCAGCTTTTTCACTCTCCTGTTTCACCCTCATCAAGAGGCTCTTTGGTTCCTATTCACTTTCTGTCATAAGGGTGGTGTCATCTGTATATCTGGGGTTGTTGATATTTCTTCTGGAAATGTTGATTCTAGCTTGCTGTTCATCCAACTGTACTTTTTTCGTGATGTATTCTGTATATAACTTAAATAAGGTGACAATAGACAGCCTTGATGTACTCCTTTCCTAATTTTAAACCAGTCCATTGTTCCACATCTGATTCTAACCGTTGCTTCTTGTCCTGCATACAGATTTCTCAGGAGACAGGTAAGGCGGTCTGGTATTCATATCTCTTTTAAGAATTTCCATTTGTGGTGTTCTAAACAGGCAAAGGCTTTAGTGTATTCAGTGAAGCAGAGGTAGATGTTTTACTTGGATTTCCTTGTTTTCTCTACGATCCAAAGGATATTGGCAATTTCATCACTAATTCCTCTGCCTTTTCTAAATCCAGCTCTTACATCAGAAAGTTCTCAGTTTACACACTGCTGAAGCCTAGCTCTTAGGATTTTTAGTATTACTTTGCTAGCATGTGAAATGATTACAGTCGTACGGTAGTTTGAACATTCTTATGCATTGCCCTACTTTGGGATTGGTCAAAAACTGACTTTTTCCAGTCCTGTGGCCACTGCTGAGTTTTCCAAATTTGCTGGCATATTGAGTGCAACATTTTAACATCATCATTTTTTAGGACTTTAAATAGCTCAGCTGGAATTCCATCACTTCTACTAGCTTTGTTCATAGTAATGCTTCCTAAGGCCCACTTGACTTCACACTCCAGTATGTCTGGCTCTAACTGAGTGACCACAGCAACGTGGTTATCCAGGTCATTAAGACCTTTTTCGTGCAGTTCTTCTGTATATTTTTGCCACCTCTTCCTAATCTCTTCTGCTTCTGTTAGGTCTTTGCTGTTTTTTTCCTTTATTGTGCACATCTTCACATGAAATAGTCCCTTGGTATTTCCAATTTTCTTGAAGAGATTTCTAGTCTTTCCCTTTGTATCTTTTTCCTCTATTTCTTTGCATTGTTCACTTAAGAAACCTTTCTTATCTTTACTTGCCATTCTCTGGAACTCTGTATTCAGTTGAGTATATCTTTCCCTTTCTCCTTTGCCTTTTGTTTCTCTTTTCTTCTCAGGTATTTGTAGGTCCTCCTGAAACAACCATTTTGCCTTCTTGCATGCCAATATTTTGTCTCTTTAAGTAAGTTTATTCCTAGGTATTTTATTCTTTTTGTTGCAATGGTGAGTGGGATAACTTCCTTAATTTCACTTTCTGATTTTTCATTGTTAGTATATTGTTAGTTTTATTTTCTTGTTATTTTCTAGTGATTTTTAGTTGGAAGTTCGATTTATTGATTGGAAATATTTTTTCTTTTTTGAAGTAGGAAGACCTATATATGTTTCTATGATGCATAATAAAATCAGAAGAATGGTATTTTTTAAATCAGTTTTTTTTTAAATATAATTAACAGGTAAATTGTAAGATGCTTAAAGCATACAATGTGATGATCTGATATGTGTATACTTTGTAACAGAATTCCCACAGTTGAGTTAATTAGCAAAACATCTTCTCACATATTAATCTTTTTGTTTTGTGAGAGTGTTTAATTTCTAGTTTCATAGGAAATTTCAAGTATGCAATAGTTTTATCAACCATGTTAACCATGCTATATACTAGACCTTCAGACCTTATACATCTTATATCTCAAATATTTTACCCTTTTGCTAATATCTCCCTGTTTCCTCTAGCCCACAACCCCTGGAAAACATTTTTCTACTCTCTGTTTCTGAGCTCAAAATGTTTTCCCATTTTTAGATTCCACTTAGAAGTGATACCATGCAATATGTTTTTCTCTCTGACTTATTTCACTTAGCAATTCCAGTTTGATCCATATTGTCAACAATGACAGAATTTCCTTAGTTTTTAAGACTGAATAATATTCCTCTGTGTATCTGTTAATATTTTTAATCTGTTCATTTTTGACACTTAGATTGTTTCTATACCTTGACTATTGTGAATAATGTTGCAATGCATGGGAATAAAGATATCTCTTTGAGATACTGATGTCATTTCCTTTGGATATATGCTCAAAAGTGAGGTTGCTAGATCACACGGTTGTTCTGTTTTTATTTTGTGAGGAACTTAGATAATGTGTTTCATACTGGCTGTACCAGTTTACATTCTCACCAATAATGTACAAAGTTTCCCATTTCTGCACATCCTCACCAAAACTTGTTATCTCTTGTTTTTTGATAATAACCATCCTAACAGGGGTGAGATAATATCTCATAAATATTTCATTGAGGTTTTGACTTTTGCTTCCCTGATGATTACGTTGTTGATCACCTTTTCATTGTCTTCTTTGGAAAAAAAAAATGTCTATTCAGGTCTTCTACCTATTTCTTGAATGCAATATACATATATATATACTATTAGTTCAGTTCAGTCACTCAGTCGTATCCGACTCTTTGCAACCCCATGAATTGCAGCACGCTAGGCCTCCCTGTCCCACACCAACTCCCGCAGTTCACTCAAACTCAAGCCCGTCGAGTCGGTGATGCCATCTAGCCATCTCATCCTCTATTGTCCCCTTCTCCTCCTGCCCCCAACCGCTCCCAGCATCAGCGTCTTTTCCAATGAGTCAGCTCTTCACATGAGGTGGCCAAAGTATTGGAGTTTCAACTTTAGCATCAGTCCTTCCAATGAACACCCAGGACAGATCTCCTTTAGAATGGACTGGTTATATCTCCTTGCAGGCCAAGGGACTCTCAAGAGTCTTCTCCAACACACAATTCAATGCATACAATATACATAAACGTGCATATATATGTATATATACACATACATGCACAATATATATGCATACAATATACATATATGTATATTGCATTTTGGATATTAAACCATTATGGGATATGAGGTTTGCATATATTTTCTCCCATTCCGTAGGTTGCCTTTTCAGTTTGCTGATGAATTTCTTTGCAAGAGATTTTGTATTTGATGTAATACAAGTTTTTTTTTTTTTCTTTACTTTTTGGATTCAAAAAACTCATTGCCAAAACCAATATCAAGGTGCTTACTCCCTATGTTTTCTTCTGGGAATTTTACAATTTCAAGTTTTCCATTCAAGTATTTATCCTATTCTGAGTTGATTTTTGTGTATGATATAAGAAAAAGTTTCAGTCACATTCCTTTATAGCCTGATATTTAATTTTCACAGAAGTATTTACTGAAGAGACTATCTTTCCTCATTATATGTTCTTGGCATTGTTGTCAAAGTTCATATATGCAGGGGTTTATTTCTGGGCTCTTAATTCTGTTACATCAGTCTATGGTTTTATGTTCATGCCACTACAACTCTGCTGATTACTATAGTTTTATAATATTGTTTGAAATCAAGAAGCGTTAAGCCGCCAATTTCGTTATTCTTTCTCAAGATTGCCTTGATCCTTTGGGGTCTCTTGTGATTCCTACAGGTTTTAGGATTGTTCTATTTTTGTGTAAAAAATGGTGTTGGAATTTCAATAAGAAATGCATTGTATCCATAGATCATTCAAACAATATGAACCTTTTAACAATAGTAATACTTCCAATTCAAGAATATGAGGTTTATTTCACTTTTTTGGTGCATCTTCTCCCATTTCTTTCATTGATATCTTACAGGTTTTAGTGTATAGATCTTTCACCTCCTTAGTTAAATATGTTTCTAAGTATTTTAATGTCTTTTAATACTATTGTAAATTGAATTATTTTCTTAAATTTTTGGATAGTTCATCATTAATATATAGAAATATATCTTATTTTATTTATTGATTTAGTATACTACAAAATTACTGACAATAGTTTTAACAAATTTTTAGTGGAGTATTCCATATAAAAGATTAGAGTTTTCTACACATTAATGTAAGGTTATGTTATTGTCATAGACAGTTTTTACTTCTTCCTTTCCTATTTAAATGCTTTTTATTTATTTTCTTGGCTAATTACTCTGACTAGAACTTCCAGTACAATATTGAATAGAAATGCTTATAATGGGTACCCAGACTTATTCTCAATTTAGAAGAAAAGTTTACAACTGTTCATTAGAGAGTATGATATTAGTGGTAGGATTACCATGTATGGCCTTTAATATGTTGAGATACATTCATTCTATATTGAATTTGTTGAGAATTTCTACCATGAAGAAATATTGATGCAAATATTTTCCCTGCATCTTTGAGGATATTTTATAGATTTATCCTTCATTTTGAGCAAAAGAATGAGCACAAGAATGCTCAAACTACTGCACAATTGCACTCATCTCACATGCTAGTAAGGTAATGCTCAAAATTCTCCAAGCCAGGCTTCAACAATATGTGAACCGTGAACTCCCTGATGTTCAAGCTGGCTTTAGAAAAGGCAGAGGAACCAGAGATCAAATTGCCAACATCCGCTGGATCATGGAAAAAGCAAGAGAGTTCCAGAAAAATATCTATTTCTGCTATATAGACTATGCCAAAGCCTTCGACTGTGTGGATCACAATAAACTGTGGAAAATTCAGAAAGAGATGGGAATACCAGACTACCTGACCTACCTCTTGAGAAATCTGTATGCAGGTCAGGAAGCAACAGTTAGAACTGGACATGGAACAACAGACTGGTTCCAAATAGGAAAAGGAGTATGTCAAGGCTGTACATTGTCACCCTGCTTATTTAACTTCTATGCAGAGTACATCATGAGAAACGCTGGACTGGAAGAAACAAGCTGGAATCAAGATTGCTGGGAGAAATATCAATAACCTCAGATATGCAGATGACACCACCCTTATGGCAGAAAGTGAAGAGGAGCTAAAAATCCTCTTGATGAAAGTGAAAGAGGAGAGCAAAAAAGTTGGCTTAAAGTTCAACATTCAGAAAATGAAGATCATGGCATCCGGTGCCATCACTTCATGGGCAATAGATGGGGAAACAATGGAAACAGTGTCAGACTTTATTTTTGGGGGCTCCAAAATCACTGCAGATGGTGATTGCAGCCATGAAATTAAAAAACGTTTACTCCTTGGAAGACAAGTGATGACCAACCTAGATAGCATATTCAAAAGCAGAGGCATTACTTTGCTGACTAAGGTCCGTCTAGTCAATGCTATGGTTTTTCCAGTGGTCATATATGGATGTGAGAGTTGGACTGTGAAGAAGGCTGAGCGCCAAAGAATTGATGCATTTGAACTGTGGTGTTGGAGAAGACTCTTGAGGGTCCCTTGGACTGCAAGGAGATCCAACCAGTCCATTCTGAAGGAGATCAACCCTGGGGTTTCTTTGGAAGGAATGATGCTAAAGCTGAAGCTCCTGTACTTTGGCCACCTCATGCGAAGAGTTGACTCATTGGAAAAGACTCTGATGCTGGGAGGAATTGGAGGAAGGAGGAGGGAATGATGCTAAAGCTGAAGCTCCAGTACTTTGGCCACCTCATGCGAAGAGTTGACTCATTGGAAAAGACTCGGATGCTGGGAGGAATTGGAGGAAGGAGGAGAAGGGGGCGACCCAAGATGAGATGGCTGGATGGCATCACTGACTCGATGGACGTGAATCTGAGTGAACTCCGGGAGATGGTGATGGACAGGGAAGCCTCGCATGCTGCGATTCATGGGGTCGCAAAGAGTCGAAAATGACTGAGCGACTGAACTGAACTGATCCTTCATTTTGTTAATGTGATACATCATGATTATTATTGTGCAGATGTTGAACCATCGTTTCATCCTTGAAAGAAAGCCTACTCTATCATATTGTATGATACTTTCAATTTATTGTTTTTTATGTAAATTTATTTATTTTAACTGGAGGCTAATTACTTTACAATATTGTATTGGTTTTGCCATACATCAACATGAATCCACAACGGGTGTACATGTGTTTCCCATCCTGAACCTCCCTCCCACCTCCCTCCACATACCATCCCTCTGGGTCATCACAGTGCACAAGCTGAGAGCATCCTATACCATGCATCGAACCTGGACTGGTGATTCATTTCACATATGGTATTACACATGTTTCAATGCCATTCACCCAAATCATCCCACCCTTGCCCTCTCCCACAGAGTCCAAAAGACTGTTCTATACATCTGTGTCTCTTTTGCTGTCTTGCATACAGGGTTATCATTACCATCTTTCTAAATTCCATATATATGTGTTAGTATACTCTATTGGTGTTTTTCTTTTTGGCTTACTTCACTCTGTATAATATGCTCGAGTTTCATCCAACTCATTAGAACTGATTCAAATGTATTCTTCTTAATGGCTGAGGAATACTCCATTGTGTATATGTACCACAGCTTGCTTATCCATTCATCTACTGATGGACATCTAGGTTTCTTCCATGTCCTGGCTATTATAAACAGTGCTGCGATGAACATTGGGGTACACGTATCTCTTTCAATTCTGGTTTCCTCGGGGTGTATGCCCAGCAGTGTGATTGCTGGTTCCTATGGCAGTTCAATTTCCAGTTTTTTAAGGAATCTCCACACTGTTGTCCCTAGTGGCCGTGCTAGTTTGCATTCCCACCAGCAGTGTAAGTGTGTTCCCTTTTCTCCACACCCTCTCCAGCATTTATTGCTTGTCGACTTTTGGATAGCATCCATTCTGACTGGTGTAAAATGGTACCTCATTGTGCTTTTGATTTGCATTTCGCTGATAATGAGTGATGTTGAGCATCTTTTCATGTGTTTGTTAGCCATCTGTATGTCTTGTTTGGAGAAATGTCTGCTTAGTTCTTTGGCCCAATTTTTGATTGGGTCATTTATTTTTCTGGAATTGAGTTGCAGCAGTTGCTTGTTTATTTTTGAGATTAATTCTTTGTTGCTTCGTTTACTATTATTTTCTCCCATTCTGAAGGCTGTCTTTTCACCTTGCTTAGTTTCCTTTGTTGTGCAGAAGCTTTTAATTTTAATTAGATCCCTTTTGTTTATTTTTGCTTTTATTTCCAATATTCTGGAAAGTGGGTAATAGAGGATCCTGCTGTGATTTATGTTGGAGAGTGTTTTGTCTATGTTTTCCTCTAAGAGTTGTATAGTTTCTGGTCTTACGTTTAAATCTTTAATCCATTTCGAGTTTTTTTTTTTTTCAGTGTATTTTTTAAGGTTTATTTATTCAAACTTATTTAAATGTAATCCTCACTGATTATGTACAAAAGTCTTTTTTGGGGGCCCAATTTCCACAAACTTTCCATCACTTTACATATTTTAGCACAATTCTAACTTTCAATTATGGAATATCTGAAGAGATCTTTTTTTTTAAGATTTAAAATGTTTTATTTTTTATTTTTTTAAATTTTAAAGTCTTTAATTCTTACATGCGTTCCCAAACATGAACCCCCCTCCCACCTCCCTCCCCATAACATCTCTCTGGGTCATCCCCATGCACCAGCTCCAAGCATGCTGTATC
>NW_017189662.1:0-41022 GCF_001704415.2 Capra hircus | reverse complement strand
GACTCCGACCAGGAGACGGAAGGTGCCTACTGGCAGGGGGGGGAGGCAGGCTGGGGCCGTGTAGGCAGGGGACCCCGTCCGGCAGGAGCGCACCCCTCCGTGGGGCTGGGGGCGGCTCTCGCCCTGTGCTTTCCCCACCACGCTCCTGGCGGCATCAGTCCCATCCTTAGAACAGGCTTCCAGAATGAGGTTAAGAGGCAACCGCCCCCCCCCTCAACAAACAGTGTAAGAAAGGCTGTCTCACCCCGGCCATCAGAAAAAGACTAAAGGAAAGGAAGTAGGGAACCTAGAATTGCTTCAGTTTCCTCCCCCGTAAGAGGTCCCCACAGCCCTGTGGTCTGCAATCCGGTGGAAGAGACAGTATGCACAGCAGGGTCCCAGGGGTGGGCGGGGAGGGGAGGCCCAGGCCCAGCTACACAAGCGGCGGGACTGTGATCCCCGCCAGCACAGGAGGAAACGTCTCCAGAGGGGAGAACAGGCTGGGCAGTGGGGCCGGCCGGGAGGGAGCCACGTGAACCCCGCCTCCCAGCAGGCGCCCGCAAGCCTGGCCAGCTGGGCAAGGACACCCTCTACCTGAGGTCCTGCCGGGCCCACAGCGTCGTGCCCGCCTCCTGCTTTCTGCGCCAAGGGAGCGCCCCAGAGCTCAGCCTGCGGCACCGAGGCCTGGGGCCCCAGGTACCCCAGGAGGGACCCTCGGGCAGGCTTGGAGGGTGAGGGCTTGGGAGGCAGCAGCCTGGGGTGGGGTCCCTTCCTGAGCCCACCTCACCACACTCCCCTAGCCCTGCTCAGGGTCCCAGGCATCTCCCAGCCCCCACACTGAGTGGCAGGTGGGATCGGGGCTACAACAGAGTTCGGTACAAGGACTGCAGGGCCTGCAGGGCCCCCCTGATTTGTTGGGTCAAGCTCCTGGGGAGACCGAGAGTGGGAAGCTGGCATCCCTGGGCCTGTGGGAATGAACCGAGCGGGCTGAGCCCCGCAGGCAGAGCCCAGGGAGTGCCCCGCCGTGTCTGCAGCCCCGGGAAGGACCAGGCCCCTCAGGTCCCTCTCTGTCCCAGGGGGCCCGGGCTCTGGCCCGAGCACTGACCTCCAATCCCTACATCAAGCGGCTGGACCTTCGGGACAACGGACTCTGCAGGGCCGGCGCAGAGGCCGTGGCGGGCGCTCTGAGCAGAAGCTGCAGCACCTGTGGTAGGCTCTGAGCCTGGGGTGGGGCTGGGCTCCCCACACGGGGCCTTCTCACCCTGCTCCCCGCTGCTGCTGCTGCTTGGGGGCGGCTTCGTCACAGGGAGGGTGGGGTGGGGCACCCGGAGTTGTGGGGCCTCTTCCACTGTCTTCGGCTGGCCAGCACCCCGGGTATATGGTGGCCTCCCAGTGCCTCGATGCAGAGAGGCAGGGGGCAGACGGGCAGGGACCCGGCAGGGCGAGAGGAGAGGGGCTGGATCCAGAAGCCGCCTCTGCCACGGAAGGGCAGGGAGACCCTGGGCAAGGAGGCAGCCTTGCTGCGCCTCAGTTTTCAACACTCAGCCCTTGGAAACGTGGGGACATACACTCAGCAGAGCGTCTGCTCACGTAAGCCCTCCGTGCGCGGCCACCTGGGCGTCACTGCCAGTCCCCGGAAACGTGGCAGTGGGGCTTCCTCGGGCGGGCCACATGGCTGCCAGGTGTGAGTCACCCACTGAGGGGCTGGGTGCGTCTACATTACAGCCCCGCAGAGTAGGCGGTGTTAGCCCCCAGACAAAGCTTGTGGACACATGGCCTGGGGACGGGGCTCTGGGGAGCTGCTTGGGGCCGCAGGGGACCCAGCCAGTGGGGTCAGACTCACCACCCACCCCGGGACAGTCCGGCCACTAAGTCCCCCGTGCTGGGACAGGCTGTGCAGCTGTGGGGGACGGAACGGGCAGGGCCTGCTCTGGAGCCCGTCCCTGAGGAGTGGTGCTGCCCCCAGATGTGGACCTGTCGGAGAACCACCTGGGAACGGAGGGAGCCCGGGCCATCTGTGCCGCCCTGGCGGTGAGCCCGGCTGTGCAGAGGGTGCAGCTGGCGGGGAACGGCCTGGAAGAGCAGGCAGCCCAGTGCCTGGCTGAGCTCCTGCTGGCCCACACGGGCCTGAAATCCCTGGACCTGAGCTACAACCAGCTGAATGACCAAGCAGGTACCATCCGGCCGCCGGCCTGGGTCACCACAGCGGTGCTCCTGACCGTCTTCCTGGGGCAGGGTGGGCGGAGGTAGGCAGGACCACTCCAAGCATCCGTGCCCGCTCCTGTCCCTGGACTCTCAGCCCGTTCCCCAGACATCTCTCTGCCCAGCACTGCCTGTGGGCCCTGATGGCCACTAGGGATCCAACCAAGAGCTCAACAAAGCCCTTGTCCTCCCGGAGGGCTTCCCAGATGGTGCTGATGGTAAGGACCTGCTTGCCGACGCAGGAGGTGCAGGAGACTCGGGTTCAGTCCTTGGGTCAGGGAGATCCCCTGGAGGAGGGCACGGCAATCCACTCCAGTGTTCTTGGCTGGAGAATCCCATGGACAGAGGAGCCTGGTGGGCTATAGTCTATGGGGTCACAGAGAGTCAAACACGACTGAAGCAAATCAGCAAGCACGCCCTCACTGGACACGTGGTAACAGGATTACCCTCCATAATTATTGGTGCTGCGAAAGAAAGAAGCAGGGCAGGATTCCGGAGAAGAGTGGACTCCCCCCACTACTTTAGAGAGGTGACGTTTCAGCTGCAGCGTGCAAGAGGGAGAAAGTCAGTCATGGCAAGACCAGAGGGAGAGCATTTCAAGCAGAGACACCAGGGTGGCTGGGCTAGTGAGCCAGGAGAGAGGGGCCCGGCGTGGGATGGGGTGGCGGAGGGGCCGCAGGGCCCCCATCAAGGCCGGACGTGAGGACGTTGCTCCAAGCGCTATGGGAGACGTCAGTGGGATGCCCCCGCCTCAGCACCTTCTCCCCAGGGCCTCTGCACGGGCTGGCCACCCTGCCAGGAGCACACACTTCCACCCGCCTGTCCTCAACCACCCAGTCGATTCTGAGAATCACTGGGGGGCCTTCTCTGAAGCTCCAGCAGCTAACACTCTGCTTTCCCAATGCAGGGGGCCTGGGTTCAATCCTTGGTCAGGGAACTGGATCGTATATGTTTCAACTAAGACCTGGTGCAGCCAAACAGAATTTTTAAAAACATTTTTTTTAATTTAAAAAAAAAAATCCCCTGGGACCCTGGGTTAGGAATACAGATTCCGTGGCCTGGGATCTGCTGGGCCTCTGAATCCTCTTGGGGGGCATTGTAACAGCTGCCCCAGGAGATTCGCCTGATCCAGAAAGTTCAGGAATCACTGATCTGCTGAGCCTGAGTGAATGGCGTTGGCCTCGCTGTGGGAGAATCAGTCCTAGAGTTCAACTGCAAGACAGACAGTCTGCCTTCTAAGAAAACTGCTGTGGGAACAGGCAAATTACAAGAGAAGCTATTTCAGGCTTTCAGCAAAGTAAGTCTAGGTGTCGCTCTGGGTCAGCACCAGACAGTCAGTGAGGTTGGAGGGGCTGCATGGCGCGTGGGGGTCTGTGGGTGGGCCCGCCTCCCTAAGGGACCTCAGCCTCCCCACCTGACCCGAGGCCAGGGTAGCACCGACCTCATGTCGTGGCTGCGGGGGTCGTGAAGAACACGCACCGGGAACACAGACGGCTGGTTCACGGCTGTAGGTCCCGCTCACCCTCCCGCTGCTCAGCAGAGAAGGGGCCTCCTGCCAAAGCGGGCGCCACTGCCGCCTGCCTCTCCCAGCCCTGGACATGTCTGAGACCCCGTGGCTGTCAGACTTGGTGCCGGACGCGGGGTGGGGGATCCGGATCTCAGGGAGGCACCGGGAGTCCTCGCGGCCTTGCAGGGAGCTCTCCAAGGTGCTGCCGCCTCTGCGGACCAGGCCGCCGAGCCTTCTGCTCTGTGCTGGGTGCGGCACTATGGAGAGGGGCCAAGGCAGGGTGGTCTAACGCTCAGAGCCCAGAAGGATGGACACAAGAGCAGACAAGGGGTCCGAGGTGGCCCGGCCCGGCCTGGCTGAGTAAGCAAGGCTTCCCGGGTGGGAATGAGGCGCTGTTCCCCAGGTAAAGAAGGGCGTCAGCAGTTGCACACGGGGATAGGGGGGAGCAGGGGCAGCCAGAGCTGAAAACCAGGAGTAGATCAGACCCACTGAGTCCGGACTCGGCAGAAAGGGTGGGCAGAGCTTCTGCCCATCTTACATGTGAAATAGTTCTCGGGTTTTTTACCCGCCCAGCCCTGCTCTTTCCTTTCATTTTTTTCCCCCTCTTTTTACGATTTACTTACTTACTTATTTGGAGAAGGGCATGGCAACCCACTCCAGCATTCTTGCCTGGAGAATCCCATGGGCAGAGGAGGCTTGTGGGCTGCAGTCCATGGGGTTGCAGAGAGTCGGACGTGGCTGAGCGACTTTCACTTCGCTCCTTATTTGGCTGCACTGGCTCACAGCTGTGGCACGCAGGCCCTTCAGCTGCAGCATGGGGGATCCAGCTCCCTGGCCAGGGGTCCAACCTGGGCCCCCTGCCTTGGGAGCTCGGGAGTCTCAGCCACCGCACCACCAGGGAAGTCCTCTCCTTTTCTGCACCCCTGCCTCCTCTCTACCGCAGCCGCGCTGACCTTGTCACCTCCTGCGTAGACGGCGGCACAAGGCACCCAACGGGTCCCCTGACCTCAGGTTCCCGCCCCCACCCACCATAACCTTGTCCCTCCTTAAAGCGTCCCTCTAGTGCCCATCATTTCTACATCCCCTCACAGCCTCACCCGGGGGGCCCAGCAGCAGATCTGTGTGCGTTTCCACGAGCCCCGGGCTCCCTGTCCCCACTTCTCCCCGCCACGTTCGGTCTCCACGGGTGCATGGGGTATCCTTTCATCTTCAAGGCTCTCTCTGCTTTCCTGACCCCCGCTCCAAGGCAGGGTTAGCCCCCACTCTGTCCCCAAGCCTCCCTGTTTGTAGTTGGATAGCTCACACCCCAGAAATGCCTTGAGGGCAGGGCAGGCTCATGAGGGGTTGGATGCCCTGAGGCTCGTGCACAGCAGAGGCCCACAGTGGGCACCACTATCAGTTCTTGAAGGAATGATCAGAGTGAATAAAAGTCTGTCGTGGCGTTTCTGAAGGGGAGACGCTTGGACCAGCCCTGGCAGAAAACACAGGACTCACGGAGCTCAACGTGAGCTGGAATCACCTGCGAGGCCTTGGAGCCGCAGCCTTTGCCAGAGGACTGGAGGTACGAGGCCCTGCCTAGCAAGCCCCTCTGGCCTCCTTCTGGGGTGGGTCTCCCAGGCCCCCATCTCTTGCAGCTCTTCAGAAATGAGCCTTAGGGACTTCCCTGGCTGTCCAGTGGTTAAGACTATGTGCTTTCACTTCAGAGGGCACAGGTTCAATTCCTGGTTGGGGAACTAAGATCTCACATGCCTCATGGTACAGTCAAAAAAAGAAAAAAAAAAAAAGAAGGAAGGAGGCTTGGCTCTTCCCAACAGCGCTCAGAGGATGCTTCTCCAGGTGACTGCAGTTTCCCTGGCTCTATTTAATGACGACAGTTTGGTCTCCCTGCACCGACTCTCAGGGCGCTGAGGGAGGAGTCCACAGCTGGAGACGCACGCCTCCAAAGACGCCACGGTCGCTAGGGTGGGGGGGCCACCATGTGGTCTAGTGCCGCACACTCACCGCTGGGCAGATGCTTGCCTGAGACGATGGCCCTGGCCCCGGGCCCCCAGCACACCCTCTCACAGGCTCTGCCTGCCCCCTGGCCCCAGCCCCTGGGGAATGGGGGGCACAGGGCCCCGTGTGCCCCTGGGGGCAGCTGCCTCTGCGGGATCCTCCTTGGGGAATGGCAGGGTGGCCTTGCCCTCCACGACGCGCAGTGTCGAGGCTGACCGGGGTCCCGCCCCACAAGCTGGGCACCCACGGGCTCCCCACTTCTCCCCATCACAGTCCTCCAGGCACATTTCACCCAACAGTCCTTCACTGGCGTCCTCCTTGAGCCCTGAGATGCTCTGTGCCTTGGGGTCCCTGCCCGAGAGGGGTCCCTGTCACTGTCTCTGGGCCCTGTGGCCCCAGGGCAGACTGCTCACTCTGAGGCTCACTCACGTCCATGCCCACCCTCTAGGGCTCTCCCCTGCAACCTCTGTGGTCTTCTGCTTCCGGTCCACACTCTGCTCCTTAGCTCTCCTGGACGCGGGGGCGGGGGCCTGGCCTCCTCCACTGACACGTGTGGTCCTATGGGGTTGCTCCTTTGTGTCCCAGGCAAACATCTTCCTGAGGGTCCTGGACATCTCGTACAATGGCTGTGGGGATTCCGGAGCCTCCGCGGTGGCGGAGGCGCTCAAGACCAACAACGTGCTGGAGGAGCTCTACATGAGGTGAGGGCAGGGCCCCCTCCGCACCTCCAGGCCCCCTGCCACCCGGGGCCCGGCTCCTCTTGCTGCTGCTCACCCTCAGGGCTGGGAGCTGCCCAGGCCCAGGGCACGCCGCCCTGTCCCTCTCACTCAGGTTCACCCTTGCCACGTGAAAGTGTGCGTCGCTCAGTCGGGTCCGACTCTTTGTGACCCTATGGACTGTAGCCTGCCAGGCTCCTCTGTCCATGGGATTCTCCAGGCCAGAATACTGGAGTGGGTTGCCATGCCCTCCTCCAGGGGATCTTCCCAGGACTGAACCTGGGTCTCCTGCATTGCAGGCCGATTCTTTACCCTCTGAGCCACTAGGGAAGCCTGTCCTTTGTCCCTGGGGACTCGTAATTCCTACTGCGTGGCTGGGGGATGGGAGGTGCAAACACGTAAACCTCTCCAGCAGAGCAGGTGCGGGTGGGGGCGCTCCACGTGCGTGCGCCTCCCTTTCAGGAGGGGTTTGTGCCCTGTCCAGCACGTGGCTGCTGGGGGCCTGCCATGGCTGGGCTGCGCCTCCAAGCCCAGGCAGGGTCCCAGGCCTCCTGGGAAAACCAGAGGGAAGGGAGGAGGTGGAGGTCAGACAGGTCATGGGCTGTCCACCATCGGCACAGGCGTCTGCTCCATCCTACCCATCTTCCCCTCCCGGTGGGGGAGAGCTGGGGTCTGAGAAGATAGAGGGAAGTGGGGCTGGCCTGGAGACAAAGTAGCCAAGAGCGGGGAGGGGGCCTGGAGCAGAAGGTGGGGAGGGAGCTGGCGGCTGTCGCGCGGACAGAGGCAGGGTGCAGGACGCGTGGGAGCACGTGCTGAGCGCTGAGGGCCGGGAGCAGCAGCTGGTCTCCACTGGGGGTGGAGGTGGGGGGAACAACCCTCTAGGCATGTCTGCTGGACCCTGAACACGGAAGACTCCACTGAAGCGTCTACACACTGACCTGCCCAGGGCCCCCAGGGAGTGCTTGGAGGCTGGACCTGGGGGTTGCACCAGCAGCTCCAGCTGCAGCCCTGGGGCAGTGTGGCTCTGCACAGCTGCCTGCACGGCAGCGCAAGGCACATGCCTTTCTGTTGCAGCAACAACCGCATCTCTGTGGCGGGAGCCCTGAGCCTGGGCCTGGGCCTGCGAGTCAACCAGACACTGAGGATTCTTGCTGTGAGTGCCAGCCTGATGGGGGAGGCCCCGGCACAGACTGTCTGTGCCTGTCCACACAGCCCCCTGCCCGCCACATCTCACCCTGGTGCCTGCGGGCACACGGGGGAGGGGGCCGCCCTCCTGCGTCTCCTATCCTCCTGCCACAACCTTCGGCTCATCCCACCTCACCCATCTCTGGCCTGGCCCACAAATTCCTTCGGACTCCCCCCAGGCCCACCAGGCTTCCCCTCACCTCCCCATGGCCTTGCTGGAACCCAGGGGCCACGCAGGTGTTCCGTCTCCCGTGGGGAGGATGTAGCTGGCCACTGAGAGCAGAAGGCAGTGAAGGGAGGCCGGAGCAGGCCCTCCAGGACCTCTCTGCCAGCTGCCTGTGCCCCGAGGACAGTGCCAGCAGGTCTGGGGACCTCAGCCCTGCCTGGCCCTCAGGGAGCACAGGAGCCCCCAGCAGCACCCACTTCCCCAGCCCGAGGCTCACTCTTGCCCCCGAGCAGAACCCAGACCTCTCTCTAAGCTCTGAGTCTCCATTTCTAGCCACCTGCCTGATGGTCCCCTAGATGAGAACAGGCGCACGGGATTCTGGGAGTCAAACCTGACCTCGCCGTCCCCCCCAAGGGCTGCCTCTAGGTGGGGGGCTCCCTTGCATCCTGTCAGCTGGGGCCCAGTGCTGACCCCGCCTCGTCCCACACCTTCCCTCCGGGGAGGAGGATGGGCTGCCCGCTGCTCCTCCTCCCTGTTGGCCATCAGGTCATCCTCCTAAACAGGAAACAGCCCCGGCTTTAAGTCTCTCTGGAAAACGCCAAGCTTAGTCATCTGCTCATTCGCAGCACATGGGCGCTGCGCTCTGCCAGCCCCACGCTCCTCCCCACCTTGAGGCCCTCCACTCAGGCCCAGTTCAGTTCAGGCTCTCAGTCGTGTCCGATTCTTTGTGACCCCGTGGATTGCAGCACACCAGGCCTCCCTGTCCATCACCAACTCCCAGAGCTTGCTCAAACCCATGTCCATCGAGTCAGTGATATACCATCCAACCATCTCATCCTCTGTCGTCCCTTCTCCTCCTGCCTTCAATCTTTCCCAGGATCATGGTTTTTTCCAATGACTCAGTTCTTTGCATCAGGTGGTCAAAGCACTGAGGTTTCAGCTTCAGCATCAGTCCTTCCAATGAACACCCAGGACTGATCTCCTTTAGGATGGACTGCTTGGATCTCCTTGCAGTCCAAGGGACTCTCAAGAGTCTTCTCCAACACCACAGTGCAAAAGCATCAGTTCTTTGGTGCTCAGCTTTCTTTATAGTCCAACTCTCACATCCATACATGACCACTGGAAAAACCATAGCTTTGACTAGACGGACCTTTGCTGGAAAAGTAATGTCTCTGCTTTTTAATATGCTGTCTAGGTTGGTCATAGCTTTCCTTCCAAGGAGCAAGCGTCTTTTAATTTCAGGACTGCAGTCACCATCTGCAGTGATTTTGGAGCCCAAGAAAAGAAAGTCTGACACTGTTTCCACTGTTTCCCCATCTATTTGCCATGAAGTGATGGGACCAGATGCCGCAATCTTCGTTTTTTGAATGTTGAGTTTTAAGCCACCTTTTCCACTCTCCTCTTTCACTTTCACCAAGAGGCTTTTTAGTTCCTCTTCACTTTCTGCCATAAGGGTGGTGTCATCTGCATATCTGAGGTTATTGATATTTCTCCCGGCAATCTTGATTCCCGCTTATGCTTCATCCAGTCCAGCATTTCTCATGATGTACTCTGCATATAAGTTAAATAATCAGGGTGACAGTATACAGCCTTGATGTACTTCTTTCCCAATTTGGAACCAGTCTGTCGTCAAACAAGGAGGGAACACAGCCCCTCCATCAACAGAAAATTGGATTGAAGATTTACTGAGCATGGCCTCACCCATCAGAACAAAAGCGTTTCCCCCACAGTCAGTCTCTCCCATCAGGAAGCTTCCATAAGCCTCTTATTCTTCTCCATCAGAGGGCAGACAGACGGAAAACCACAATCACAGAAAACTAATCAAACTGATCACATGGACCACAGCCTTGTCTAACTCAGTGAAACTATGAGCCATGCCGTGTAGGGCCACCCAAGATGGGCGGACATGGTAGAGTTCTGACAAGACGTGGTCCACTGGAGAAGGGAATGGCAAACCACTTCAGTCTTCTTGCCTTGAGAGCCCCATGAACAGCATGAAAAGACTCTCAGCCCAAGCTGCTTGCAGTTTCCCAGCCATGAGGTACAACCTCTCAACCCTGCTTTGCTCCTGTGGCTCTTCTTGTTGAAATGCCCAACGCAACCCACCTGGCCTGGAAAGCTCAGCTTGGGTGTTTTGTCCCATCCACCCCCCACTTTCCATGGAGCGTTGGTGCAGGGGTCTCTGAGCACTCTCCACACTGCCTTGTTCTGTTTGCTCCCCTCTCCTCCCTGTGACAGTGAGCTTTTAAGGGTAGGGTGTGTCTTGTGTGTCTGACTCCTGACACAGAGTGGGCACAGGGTGGGCGTGCAGCCAGTGTCCACTCCCTTCCACTATTCCTGGTTCCAGCACCACCAAAGGCATCATGTCACAGGGAGGAGCCTTTTGAGCTGAGATAGTGAGTTGCCCAGAGCCACTTCCACAAAGATGGGGGATCCCTCCTGCTGCCCTGGGCTTGGCGTCCCTCACTGAGGGACCTGTGTGCTTCTCAGGTGTCCAGGAATCCCATGCGAAGTGAAGGCTGCTGTAGTGTGCTCAAGTCTGTCCAGGCTAATCCACAGTCCGCACTGGAGCTTCTGGACTTTTCTGTGAGTTTCTCATAAGCCTTGTCTCTGACCCTCCCAATAGCCCTGCGAGATATGACTTTCTCCATTTTAGAAAGAAAGAAGTGTGGATTGGAGAGAGTGCCTGGCTCAGGTATACGGTGTGGCCGTATCCAAGTTCCAACCTGGCCACTGTGACTCTGCTCCTGCCCCTGTGTGGGGTGTCATGGTGGTCTCACCTCGGACCCCTGCCTGGGTTCTTCATTGGCAGAGAGAGAACAGGTGGCTCAGACGGCCATGCTCACTGATGTTTGGATTTGCAGGTTCAGCTCTTGCAAGGCAGCCCCTCCTCCCAGCCAGTAGTGCCTGCGAGTCGATCCCAGTGCTGGAGATTCACATAGGGGGCTGCACGAGAGAGGATAACCATTTCACTCCATTTTGCCTTTAAAAAATTCTTTATCGGCAGTGTGGAGTCTTAGCCACTGGACCACCAGGGAAGTTCCGGTTTTGCCTTTTAATGTAGCAAAAATGTCACTCTTTTCTAAGGCAGTTAAACACAAATGAGAGAATCCCCAAATACAAATAACGAAGAGTCTTCTAGTTACAAATCACTGCTCATTCTCCCTCTGATTTATTTCAACCCAGGCTTGAGTCAAAGCCTGTTCAGAGATGTGTTTACAGTTTCAATCGTTCAAACTTGGGACAAACTGATGCCCTATGAGGCTTTTTGAGACCTTGTGTGTGTAAAATGGTCAAGTTCTCAGAAAGTGATAACATCCTGCCTGGTGATGGGTTTCTCCTCAGGATATCCAGGTGAACAGAGAGTTTGATGACCTCGCCAGTTCAGTGAAGGTCATTCTTCCAGGGCTTTGCATAAAGACGGGTGCCCGCAGAGTGGAGTACAAAAAAGAACTGCTGGCCGTCTTCACACCATCTGAGTGACTATGTTGTGTGACTTTCTTCTCTCTCCCACGGGCCACTTCAACTTCAAGGTGCCTTTCAACACATGAGTGCACTGAGGCCCCATGTCAACCAGGTGGAAGGCCTACAGAGCTGGCCTTCATAGTGACTGAGACTTCAGTGTTAACCAGGGTCTTCCGTCATTCTCATTCAGGTCCCAGATTTGTACTCCTAGAGAAATGAACACATGCCCACACAGAAACGCGAGCTTCCATGCTCATGGCAGCATTATTCGTGACGGCCACAAAATGCAAATACCCACCGACTGATGAGCGGATAAGTAGGGCGTAGTGTGCTTATACAATGGAATATTACTTGGCAATAAAAAGGATGAACTTTGGCATGACGGCAATGTTCTAAGACTGATGATAGTAACGGTTTCACAATTTCAGTAACATACTAAAAGCATTTGAATCGTGTGCTTTAAGTAGATGAATTGTACGGAATGCAGACTGTCTTACACAGTCGCTTAGGAAAAAGAGGCGTGAAGTAACGGCACATGTGACGTGATGAACCAGTGCCCTGAGGGAAAGCAGCTATCACAGAAGGCCACTTACTGCGCCACTTTACGGGGTGACCTGCCCAGTACGTACATTACATCTCAGAAACCGCTGCTGCTGCTGCTAAGTCGCCTCAGTCCTGTCCGACTCTGTGCGACCTCCTAGACGGCAGCCCACAAGGCTCCCCCGTCCCCGGGATTCTCCAGGCAAGAACACGGGTGTGGGTTGCCATTTCCTCCTCCAATGCATGAAAGTGAAAAGTGAAAGTGAAGTCACTGAGTCGTGTCCGACTCTGTGCGACCCCACAGACGGCAGCCCACCAGGCTCCTCCGTCCCTGGGATTTTCCAGGCAACAGTGCTGGAGTGGGGTGCCATCGCCTTCGCTTCCCTGCAGGGCCTGCAAATAAGCAAGCCAGTCATTGCACGAAGGCCCGGCGCCCTCCCCAATTAACAAGGAGGCCCGGGCGGTGAGCCGCGGGTGAGGCCGGGTAGACCAGAGCAGGCCTGCGGGCAGGGCGCGGGCGGGGCGGGGGCGGGACGAGCTTGAGGAGACCGAATGAGGAGACGGCCGCGCTCCGCCTCCCGCTCGCAGCCTTCCCGCCAAACTCATGCCCAATCAGAACGCACCACAAACTGGGAGTCCCATGTGAGCCAATCAGAAGCGGGATTCTAGACTCCGCCCCACCCCACGGGGCTCTGCACCAATGGGCATCGGCGGCGGCGGCGGCGTGGGGTACACGGCGACGTGCGGGGGCTCGTCTGAGGAGCGCGAGGCTTGGCGTCGGCAGTTGAGCGCAGCGGCGGCGAGAGCGGTTGCGGTCGGTGTAGCGGCGGCGGTTGAGCTCAGCATGGTACGGATGGACGGAGCGGGAGGGCGCGCGGGCCAGGAGGCCTGGGGGCCGTGCTCCTGGTAGCGGGGCTCATACCGAGGACGCTGGAGAAGCCCCGTGTGGCTTCTGGTGTGAATCACGCGCGACCCGAACAGAGGCTGAGAAAGAGAAACTGCGAAGGCAGAGGCGTAGTTGCCAAGAGCACCGACGTCCGAGGGCCTCGGCGGCCAGCGCGCCTTAGCATGTGGGCCCAGGGCTCAGAGGAGGCAGGCAGTCCCAGGTCCAGCCCCCGGGGCGCGGACAGTGGGCAGTGCCGGGCTCCAGAGGTTGGGGGGCGCGTGCTCGGGAAGGAGGTCATCTACCGAGAACCGGGGGCACAGGATTCGGTCTGCGGGAGCTTTGGGAGAGGAAATGGAGCCAGGGACAGGAATGTCATTACCCACACTTCAGGGCTCCGGGCGAGGACGGCGGTGCGCTTGCCTTTCTGCGGAGAATGATTTCCCCGAGCGATTCCTTTCATTGTTAGTCAGGTGGACATGGCCTCTACTGACCACGGAGCTCCCCAGCCGCACTTTGTAAATGAAGACATTGGGTCACAGAGCTGACCCCGAACACACTGGGGCTGGGCAGGCAAGAGTAACAGAGGCATGCTGTGAAATACAGCCGTTGTGGATTCAAAGCGAACACCGAGCGTGTGAAAACCGTGTGGCTGGGTGGATTTCAAAAGCCTTCCAGGGCGCTGTTAGAGTCTCCCCTGGAAGAGTGAGCGCTCTGGCACTGGAGGAGGTCTTTCCAGAGCCCATTGCTTCCCTCCGGAATGAGGTGCAGGGACTGCTGACTCACGTTGATCTCTGACATGGTGCTTGTGTGACAGAAACAGGACTAAGCTCCTAGGACTGTAAGTTAGAATCTACGGTGGGCGGCACTCCTCAGATCTCACTTGATCTCTATATATTTGTTCGGATGATGTGTCTAAGATCAGCCAGACGGTTAGGGAATATAGAGTTACATTCCCAGCAGGAAATAGAGAGTATATTCAAAATACTTAATAGGTACTGTGAGTGCAATCTGTTAGAAGATAGTACTTATAAAGATGGGGGCAGGGTTTGCGGAAACCACCAAAGGACAGCGCAGTGTCCCAGCACGTGGCGTTCTGGGAGCCATTAATCCTAGGCTGTAAGGAGTGAGCGGCAGCAGCGTGTACAAGGAGCTGAGTGGGTGGGTTCCTGACGACCGCTGATTGCCCACAGTCTGAGCCCTTGAAAAGAACCTAAGGCAGCCGGGCAGAGAGGGAGTCAGGAGCAAACAGCCTGGCTGCACCTTCCTCTAAGCTCCATCTCTTGCTGCTGACTGACACGGGCCAAAGCAACCAGAAGCTAGGGGGCACAGGTCAGCCTGGACACAGAGCTGGACAGAGAACAGAGGGGAGACCTAGAGGGGCAGGTGGAACCGTGACTTAGGTCCTGTCCACTTTTCCTTTCCCAGCTACATTACAGCTTATCCTTTGGTCAGGACACGCTGAAATGGGTCTCTTCTTCAGAGAAGTACTGGGACCAGCCGTAACATGGAGTTTGTTACTGACATTAGATGGGTTGGAAGTTTTAAAGTCACTGAATTTACCTATGATAGCAAACACATAGGCTTTGGGGCTAATTCTGGCGCTATCAGCTCAGGTGCTTTGGAGCAAGCCAGTTTTCACAGGGTTAAAGGGTCACATAAGGCTCCTTGAAAACAAGGCTTCAGAAAGCCTGAGACACTCTGAGGCACTTAAAAACACTGAGTCAGGGCTGCGTGCCGCGCGGAGGGCACTGCCGGGTCCCCGGGCCTCACTCTGCTCTGCTTCCAGCGCGAGTGCATCTCCATCCACGTGGGGCAGGCGGGCGTCCAGATCGGCAACGCCTGCTGGGAGCTGTACTGCCTGGAGCACGGCATTCAGCCCGACGGCCAGATGCCCAGCGACAAGACCATCGGCGGCGGCGATGACTCCTTCAACACGTTCTTCAGCGAGACCGGGGCCGGCAAGCACGTGCCCAGGGCCGTGTTCGTGGACCTGGAGCCCACCGTGGTCGGTAGGTACCCTCCCACTCGGCAAGGGAAGCCCAGAACCTTCGTCAGGTGCCTCCAGTCAGAAGCCCGACGTCGTTTCCGAGGGGAGCGGCCACCCAGGAGACGCCAGACGGTCGCCCCAGAGCCCGGGAGACCCAAGCCACCGGGGGCGCCCGGGGCAGTCAGGCCGGCATCCGTCCAGGGTGGCAGGACCGGCCCAGGGACGCCCGGGGTGGAGCGGCAGGTGTGGGCGAGAGGCGCAGACAGAGCCGCCTGGGTGCTCCTGTCCTTTGGGAACCGGCCACGCTGGGGCTTGTTCCGGGTTGACGGACCCTCCCGGAGCCGAAGATGGCAGGTGGGGCGTGTGCGTCTGGGAGACTCCTGGGAGACCTGACCCCCGGGCTGGGAGGAGCGGCGCGGGCCTGCAGACAGGCGGGTCCCGGAGCCGGCCACGGGGGTGAGACCGGCGTCCTCCCAGCCCGGCCGCTGTCCCCCCGCAGACGAGGTGCGCACGGGGACCTACAGGCAGCTCTTCCACCCGGAGCAGCTGATCACCGGGAAGGAAGACGCGGCCAACAACTACGCCCGTGGCCACTACACCATCGGCAAGGAGATCGTCGACCTGGTCCTGGACCGCATCCGCAAACTGGTGAGGGGGGCGCGGGGGGCTCCCGGCCAGAAGGGGAGGCCAGGGCTCTCGGCGGCGCGTGCGGCCCGGCTCACGCCTCTCCCTCCTGCAGGCGGACCTGTGCACGGGCCTGCAGGGCTTCCTCATCTTCCACAGCTTCGGGGGCGGCACCGGCTCGGGCTTCGCGTCGCTGCTCATGGAGCGGCTCTCGGTGGACTACGGCAAGAAGTCCAAGCTGGAGTTCGCCATCTACCCGGCGCCCCAGGTCTCCACGGCCGTGGTGGAGCCCTACAACTCCATCCTGACCACGCACACGACCCTGGAGCACTCGGACTGCGCCTTCATGGTGGACAACGAGGCCATCTACGACATCTGCCGGCGCAACCTGGACATCGAGCGGCCCACGTACACCAACCTCAACCGGCTCATCGGGCAGATCGTGTCCTCCATCACGGCCTCCCTGCGCTTCGACGGCGCCCTCAACGTGGACCTGACCGAGTTCCAGACCAACCTGGTGCCCTACCCCCGCATCCACTTCCCCCTGGCCACGTACGCCCCGGTCATCTCGGCCGAGAAGGCCTACCACGAGCAGCTGTCCGTGGCCGAGATCACCAACGCCTGCTTCGAGCCGGCCAACCAGATGGTCAAGTGTGACCCTCGCCACGGCAAGTACATGGCCTGTTGCATGCTGTACCGGGGGGACGTGGTCCCCAAGGACGTCAACGCGGCCATCGCCACCATCAAGACCAAGCGCACCATCCAGTTCGTGGACTGGTGCCCGACCGGGTTCAAGGTAGGCTGGGCGGGAGCGTGTGTGCGGCTTTGTGCCCGTGGCCGGACCCGGGGCGGGGTGCTGACCTGCCGCGGAGGGTCCCGTTTCAGGGCAGCTGGGCTGCAGGGACAGCAAGGTTAGTTAATCAGTGTGTTAGATGCCTTGATCTCGATCAGTACGTCACGTACCTTGACTTCTTACAGCCGTGGGCTCGTGGGCCAACGTTCCTAGTATCTTACACTTCAGAGACAGAGGCTGAGACAGCCTTGAGAACCGAAGGGCCTCAGGGGCAGCGACGGAAGGAGGGAGCTTTCAGAGACCTCTGACTGCAGGCCTGCCTGTCCTCACGTTTCCCCGCTGCTCGCCCAAGAACCTTGTCAGAGCATGTGGCTTCATTCTGTGATAGAAACAGTGGGTTCCGATTCCCCGTCACTTCAGTCGCCAGTGGTCACTGAAGCTTAGGCAGCATTCGCGTGCCTGCAGAGAGGATCTTCTGTTCATTAGGCAGCACTTTCTGTGGGGCCAAGGGTGGCTCACTGCTGCTTCTCCAAGCCAGACCTGGAGTGCCGCCTCCACACAAAACCACACTAGTAACTAAGCGGCTCCTCCGACCGTGTCTAGTGTCACAGTGAAACGTCTGCCCAGAGAAGAGCATCCTGAATTTGAAACCCAGTCCCAGAATGTCCCACTTGAGACCCGCGATCACGAGGCTGAGTGCCTGGCCACACCTGGGCTTGTTAACCCTGCGCCCTCTTCCTCGTTGAGTCCTTTTTCACAAGCGATCTGCGCTAGTCTGGATCCTGCATCTGAGCCCTGATGGGTCCCTTCAGTGTCTGGGAGTTGCCATCTCCAGGGTCTTTGCAGATTGAAAATGAGGATAAATAGCAGCGTTTTCCCATGTTAAATATCAGAGCTTGCCTCTGACCACACCCACGTTGTTGCACCCACCTGGCCTCAGCCCCACTTCAAGACCCCTTGACACGGCCCAGCTGAGGGTTGACGACTCACACCTGTAAAGTGACTCCCGGGGATAAAGTGTGTATGTAACAGGTTTCACCAATCTGGAAATATCCACGGAATTACACCTCCCATAGATGTTTGCAGGCCTCCAAGGTTAGCTTATAGGTTGGGGTTGAAAGCTTTTTTTTTTTGGCCATGCCACAGGGCACGGGGGATCTTAGTCCCTGGGCCAGATACCAGCCCCTGGCCCCCTGCGGTAAACCGCGGCATCTGCACGGCTGGACCACCAGGGGTGTCTTTTTTTTCCCATTCTTCTTGGTTTGAGGAAGTTTCCTTTCAGTGCCCTTACTTTGACCTTTGGAAGGCAAGGCTGCCACCCAAGCCATTGTCAGCTGGGCAGCGCTGTGTGGGGTGCCTGGCACTGTGCCCAGGCTTCCCCTCCTGGCCCGTCTGTGAGCCAGAGGGGAGGCCAGTCTGTGGGGAGGTACAGGAGGTCACACTGCTGTCCCCACGGAAGACAGTTCACCCCTGACGGTGTTGAATCCTCACTTGTCAGTCTGGGTGTGACGTCACGTCTTAACGACCGTCTGTCAGGGGTGCACCGTTTTTTTGGAATCTTTTCCCACGTTTGTATTAGGTTTTCTCATTATAAAAGTGTGTATGTGGCAAGATATTTTAGTCATGCAGAAGGCTGAGAAGCTTAAGTCCAAGTCCTCTTCTAAAAGTGAAAACGTGGGATATTAAACTGGCAGATTCTGCCAAAAAAGAGAGTACCCGTTCCTACAGGGCATCGTCTGAAGTGGGTCCATGGCCCCCATGTTTAGAAACAAGCTACCATTTCCGAGGCCTCACTCCCAAGTTGAGCATGTTCTCCTTCTCCGGCAGGTGGGCATCAACTACCAGCCCCCCACGGTGGTCCCGGGGGGAGACCTGGCCAAGGTGCAGCGGGCCGTGTGCATGCTGAGCAACACCACGGCCATCGCCGAGGCCTGGGCCCGCCTGGACCACAAGTTCGACCTCATGTACGCCAAGCGCGCCTTCGTGCACTGGTACGTGGGGGAGGGCATGGAGGAGGGCGAGTTCTCGGAGGCCCGGGAAGACCTGGCGGCGCTGGAGAAGGATTACGAGGAGGTGGGCGTGGACTCGGTGGAGGCGGAGGCCGAGGAAGGGGAGGAGTACTGAGGGGGGGGCGCGGCCGCAGCCCCGCACCCGGTCCCCCCGACGGCCCCTTCGCAGATGTTTCCCTATTAAAGTTTTTGTGTTGAGCATCATCTGAGTATTGGTTTGGGGGAAACGGTGTTCCTCCCCACGTCCGTCTGACTCTGCCGAGCATCACCTGGCGCGTTAACCCGGGAAGGGGCGGGGGCGGAACCGGAACGCGCGGTCCACCTACACACGTCGGGTCAGCGAGCTCCTCGGGGCAGGAAGCGGACCCGAGCGGGTCTGCGGATCGGGGCCCGCATCGTGCGCCCCGCGTGAACCCGCGCGCCCCGGAGAGCGGCGCTGGAGCCACCCCCAGCCCAGGGCAATCCCCTCACTGCCGGCACCAACCCGATCCGGGCGGCCTGGGCGAGGCCCGCGGCCCCTCCCGCCGCTTCCGGGGTCCGCCCCGCAGCGAGCGCCGCGCGCTTCCGCGTCTCTATGGTCCCGACTTCCGCCGCTCGGCAAACCTCGCGAGACCTCGGCGGCGCCGCAATGGCGAGACCGTGAGTGCCGCAGACAGCAGTCGGAAGAGCGGGCTGGGGCGGGACTCGGCGAGGTCGGGCCGGGGAGACTCGCCAGACCGCGGCCGCCGGATCGGGGCGGCGGCCTGGACCCCGGCGGCCGCCGAAACCGAGCGCTCGCCTCTGCCCCAGATGCCGCGTCACTGCTCCGCCGCCGGCTGCTGCACACGGGACACGCGCGAGACGCGCAACCGCGGCATCTCCTTCCACAGGTCGGCGCGCCGGCGCGCGCAGGGCCCCTTGCGCATGCGCCCACCCCGCCGCCGCGCAGGCGCCTTCGCGCCGGGGGCGGGGCTCTGGCGGGGCTCTGGCGGGGCCCGCAGCGGGCGAGGGCGGCGCCTGCGCTGCGCGAGGATGCCGGGCGGGCCTGTCTCTCCCGGGGAGCGCGCGGGCTGGGTTCGCCGGAGGTCCGCGGGCGGTATGAGCCGGGCGCACCTTCCCGTCGCGCTCACGGGCTCGCGGCCCCCGCAGGCTTCCCAAGAAGGACAACCCGAGGCGGGGTTTGTGGCTGGCCAACTGCCAGCGACTGGACCCCAGCGGGCAGGGCCTGTGGGACCCGGCCTCCGAGTACATCTACTTCTGCTCCAAGCACTTCGAGGAGAACTGCTTTGAGTTGGTGGGAATAAGGTGAGCCTCATGGCAGCCGGCGGTCGGGAGGGCGTGAACACGGGGCGGGTGGCCGGTGGGGAGGCCGCCGGAGTAGCAGGTCTGGTGCTTCCCACCTCGTCACCGCAGCTTCCGCTCCAGACGGACCTGGGCAGCGAGACCCTAGCCCCACGCCTGCCGCACTGGCCGCAGCCGGAGCGCGCTCCCTGCAGCCCCAGCCCTCCCAGCAAAGGCGCGGAAGAAACCCGTCCTTCTGCCTGCTGCTCCGGTGGTGGTGGGGCCCTTAACTTGGGAAATTCCCTGAACTCATTGTCGGCACGCTGCCTCCCACTTCCCACGGAGCCAGGGTGGCAGGCTGCTCTGCCGCCTGCAGTGTGGCAGGACCGTATTCCGTCTCATCCAGACCACTCTCCCCGCAGTGGGTATCACAGGCTGAAGGAGGGAGCGGTTCCAACCATATTTGAGTCTTTCTCGAAGTTGCGCCGGACCAAGACCAAGCGGCACGGTTACCCGCCCGGCCCCCCAGAAGTCAGCCGCCTGCGGCGATGCAGGAAACGGTACGTGCTGTCCCGCTGTGCAGCCCCGGAGGGACCAGCCTGCAGGGTGCTGGCCAGCAGCCTTCCTGGGCGGGGCTGGGAGCCTGTGAAGTGGGTCAGGGCGCCCTGCGCCTGGCCCAGCGTGTCAGTCTGTCCGTCTCTTCCCAGCTGCTCTGAGGGCCCAGGGCCCACCGCTCCATTTTCCCCGCCTCCACCTGCTGACGTCGCCTGCTTTCCTGTGGAAGAGGCCTCGGCACCGGCTGCCTTGTCTGCCTCCCCAGCCGGGAGGCTGGAGCCTGGCCTCAGCAGCCCCTTCTCCGACCTCCTGGGGCCCCTGGGCGCCCAGGCAGATGAAGCGGGCTGCAGCGCCCAGCCCTCCCCGGAGCGCCAGCCGTCCCCCCTGGAGCCGCGGCCCGTCTCGCCCTCGGCCTACATGCTGCGCCTCCCGCCGCCCGCCGGCGCCTACATCCAGAGCGAGCACAGCTACCAGGTGGGCAGCGCCCTGCTCTGGAAGCGGCGGGCCGAGGCCGCCCTGGACGCCCTGGACAAGGCCCAGCGCCAGCTGCAGGCCTGCAAGCGGCGGGAGCAGCGGCTGCGGCTGCGGCTGACCAAGCTGCAGCAGGAGCGAGCGCGGGAGAAGCGGGCCCAGGCGGACGCCCGGCAGACGCTGAAGGAGCACGTGCAGGACTTTGCCATGCAGCTAAGCAGCAGCATGGCCTGAGGAGCCACCTGGACAGGGAGCTGCCCTGAGCCGTGTCTGCCGCAATAAAGGGGATCCTCAAAAGAAGCCCTGCTCTCTGGCTCAGCTGAGCGTTGGGGCCCCGCCCCCTGGGTACCACGTCCATCTCCCCCGACTGGCTATAGCCCGCTACAGGGCTCGGCCCTGCAGTCGCGGTGATTCCCAAGCCCCCAGGCTGGCCGAGGTCCCCCTCACTCAGGCTGTTGCCGAACTTGCTGTGCCTCCAGGTGAGCAACCCCTCGACTGAGGCTGTCCACCCACCCGCCACACCCAGGGCCCGTCAGTCAGACCAGAGGTGTGGCAGGCCCTGTGTTTATCCTGGAGGCACAACCCGAGGCAGGAAACGAGCTTTAAGGCTCAGAAGACTGTTTTTCCTCAAGTGGCTTCCTGGCAGCCTGGGCACAAGAGCTGTTGTTCCCAGGAGGGGGGCAGAATGGTGCCTTACCCACTGGGATGGATGCAGGACAGAGGATGGGGCGGCCCGGCCCCGCCCAGGCAGGAACCTCCAGGCAGCCCAGGAGTACGGCAGCCAGCAAGGGGCCGGGAGGGGCCGGAGCCCGCCCTGGGGGCTGGGGAGCAGCTGGAGTGAACAGAGAGCCCTGCAAGGCTGGCGTGTCCTGCGCCCTCGGGCTGCCTGGCCTCGCCGTGGGAGGACTGCGCGGCGAGCTGTGGGTACAGGTAGCGCTGCTGTGCCTTTAATGGAGGCAAGCCCATTGACAGTAGATGGTGGGAGCAGGCGGGGACCTGGGACGTCTCTGACTTCATTCTGGGACGCCCAGGGCCCCGATGTGCGCCCGTGCCGGGGGGTGCCCGGCCGTCCAGAGGTGCTGACTCCTCCGGCTGGGAGCTGAGCTCAGAGCCCTTCACGCCTCACAGTTCATCTGGAGTTGGACTCCACCTGCCCAAGCTCTGGGTGGCAGGACAGGACCCTTACACCAACCTTGACGAGGGTCGGGGGTTGCTATGCGGCCCACATCAAGGCGCCTTGGCAACATGACCCAGTTGCGGGAGGCACAAACCATGCTGGGCCCCTGCAAGATGGTAGGGGACCCAAAGCCAGCTCCCTGCTGGGCTCCTCTGCCCCTCTGGGCCCTGGCCAGGCCCTTCCCCCTGTGGTGTTCTCACCATTGAAGCCTGGCACCCCACCCTGGGGCGGTCGAGAGTCAGAGGCCTGCTTCACTGTCCATTTCCCGGGGGATGTGTGTCCTCAGCAACGAGAGGGGCGTTTGGGGCACCACCGTGTCCGCTCAGCCCCCTTTGGGAGGCTCTGGGCACTAGGCCCCTCAGCTGGAGGCCCAAGTGTGAGTGGCACGGGCTGCAGCGGGCAGGGCGGGGCGGCGCGGCATCGCTCGGCCCTCATATGTCGGCCCCCAGCTCTGCACACTGCTTGTCTGAGATGTGGGAGGCCAGTGAGTCGATGATGTCCAGCAGCAGCTGCTGGCTCAGCAAGCGCAGCGTGGGCAGCTTGGAAACCTGCGGAGGCAACCAGAGGCCAGAGGTTGGAGCCAGGTGCTCCCTTCTGCCGGGGGCCAAGCGACCACGGTCTTCCGGGGGGGGCGGGCGGTGAGGAGCAGCCAGCGTATGGACCTCTCCGTGTGGTTATCCCCATCGCCCACTGCTGCCAGGGCCAGGCTCCAGTCCCCTGCACCCGACCCAGGCCTGGCTGGCGACAAGGGGGGTGCGCCCTGAGCCCTGACCTTGGTGAACTGGTGCACGATAATGTGCAGGCAGTGCCGCTTCATGTCCAGGGCCTGCGTCTTGTCCGCCGCCTCCAGGATCTGCAACAGCGGGCTCCCTGAGCGGCGCTGCCCCGGCGCCCCTCCCCGCCGCGCCCCGCCCCGCCCCGCCGCGGAGGGCCAGGCCCAGACCCAGGGCGGCCACCTGTAGCACGTTCTGCACCGTCACGTTCATCTCCAGGTTCTGCTTGCAGTAGGCCTGCAGACGGTTGTTGTAGAAGCCGTAGTAGTAGGGCGCTGAGAACAGGTAGCTGGGAGCTGGTTAAGGAGCCGCCGGCCAAGCGAGCTTGCCTCCCTCCCCGCAGAGGGCCTCAGGACATGGCGGCCCGCCCACCATCAGGACGCTGGGCTCCCATCCAGACAGGGCAGACCTGTCCTCTGCCTGGGCTCTGAACCACTTGGGGGTCCAGGGCCCAATTCAGGGTCCAAAGAACACCCCAGGCTCCTCTCCCAAGGAAAGTCCCGCAAGCACCTGCAGACCCATCCTCGCCCTCCCTTGCTCCGACCAGCACAGAGCAGACGTGCTCGGGAGCCACGCGTCCTCAGAGCCCCCCGTCTCTCCTGGCTGCAGAACCCTCTGAGCTGGACTGGCTGCTCCCGAGGGCTCAGGGGAGATGGGGCCACCAGGAATCCTTGGGAAACCGCCCGCCGCCTGGCCGGCGGGCGTCGCCGGGAGCCCAGAGGCGAGGATGCAGCGAGTCCTCGGGCGGCATGTTGACCTCGCCGTAGTAGATGTACCGCAGCATGGACTCGAAGGCCTGCCTGCTCGGCACCATCTCCCCGATGGAGATGTTCACCTGGCCGTCCTCGGGCATGAAGGACCGGAACATGGCCTCGAAGTAGCTGCGGGCGGCAGGCAGCCTCAGCAAGGCAGCCGGCGCCCGACCCCGCGCCCACGCGCCACACCCCACCCACCTGGAGCGGGCGGCCAGGATGGCCTTGTGGGCTGGCCGCGGGTGACCGTCCAGCAGGAGGGTGATGTCGCAAAACTCCGCGCCCGCGCCCTCCAAGTATGCCTTCATGTCCTGGATCAGAGACGTGCCTGGGGGCGTGGAGGGAGCCTGCTAGAGGGCTGCCCCGGACTTAGGGCTTGAGACCCGCCCCCTGCGCGTCTGCCACGTGGCCGCGCCCCCCAAGCCCCTCCCCCTGCTCTGGCCCTTGGGGCTCCGCCCCCCACTCCACAGCCCGGCCTCCTCTCTGATTTGGCCCCCGGAGCCCGCCCACCCCTGTGCTGTGTCACCTGGAGCCGGGGCCAGGTGGTGAAGGAGCCTAAGGTCCCTTCCCGGCTCGGTGGGGACAGGGCAGGGAGGCACCGAGCATCTGAGGGCCGCGCCCACCCGTCACCAGGCCCCAGACCTGGGCGCACCTGGAAGAGAAGCTGGCCCACTAAAGACAGACCCTCAGGCCTGGCGCCCCAGTCAGGGCAGCAGCTGCCAGCGAGGGCCCATGTGCCCCCAGGAACGCCCCCGGAGGTGCAGCCCTGGCGCCCAGCCCACTTGGCGGGGCTCCGCCTTGCCCGAGCATGAGTCGCCTGCGGTTGAACCCTGTGCCCAATGTGCCCTCCGCCCTCGGAAGAGGAGGGCTCCCTACCGATGTCCACCGGCTGGTCGGAGGGGGCGCGGGGCGGCGGCTGCTGCTTCCGCCGCACAATCTCCACGATCAGAGGGGAGGAGAGGCGCTCAAATTCCTTCATCATGATCACCTGGTTGAAGTGCGACTCCTTCACCACAAAGTTCAGGCAGTGCTCCTGCGCACACAGGCGGTGGGCGCCGGGTCAGGCTCCCCGGGTGGGGCTGCAGGGGGAGGGGCGCGGGTGGGGGCCGCCGGGGGACCCCGCCGGCACCTTGAGCTGGCCCAGCTGCAGCCGGGCGGCGCTCTCGCACACGACCAGCACGTTCTGCAGGTCCACCGAGGCCTCGATGTACTGGCGACACAGCTGCTCCAGGCGGCAGAGCTGGAAGCCCAGCGCCAGCTTGTACACGTCCATGATGAGCAGCACGTCCTCCACGTGACCTGCGCCCCCAGAGCCCCCTTGAGCCTCGGGCCGCGCGGGGGGAACGGGCCCAGCAGCCGCAGGCCGCCCCCGCCTGCCCGCCTGGGGCCCACCCACCGGGGCCCGCCCCGTCGCGGCGCGCCGACCTTTCCGCGGGTACTGGATCTTGTCGGTGTACAGGAACTGCATGAGAACCTCGAACGGCCGCGCCTCGGCTTCGCGGATGGCCACGCGCAGCAGGGGCGGCCGGGCCGCTCCCGCAGCAGCCACAGGGCCCTCCCTGGGCGCCGGGGCCGCCTCCTCCTCCAGCTTCTGCGGGCAGAGGAAGAGGGCTCAGGGCGCCACGGAAGCGGCGGACGGGCCGGGGCAGGGGCGCGGCGGGGCGCGCGCGGCCTCACCCGCGCCTGGGCGATCTTCCTGCGGAGCCAGCGGCTGCGCGCCGTGACGATGGCCACGTGGCCCTGCACGCACTCCTCCTTCTGCGGGGAGAGGCAGGGCTCAGCGGAGGGCAGGGCCCGGGGCAGGGGCCTGGCGGGCACGGGGGGCGGGGGGCACCCACCTCGCCCAGCACGAACTCCACGTCGCAGAACTGGCGGCCCTCCCACAGCCGCCCGTAGTCCTCGTGCAGCGTGCACTTGGGGTAGGAGGAGAACTGCAAGCAGAGAGCGCGCTGCCGGCCCGCGCGGCGCCGCCCAGGCTTCCCGGGCCCGCGGCAGGCCGCCCCCAGCCCAGCCTCGGGGGCCGCCGCCCCACCTGGAACCTGTACATCTCCCCGCTCCGGATGTTGTTGTCCACCGTGCCCCCGAAGATGTACATGGCGTCCGAGATGACGGCGGCCGCGTGGAAGAGTCTTCCGCTGGGCAGCTGGGTGGAAAGGGGTCAGTTGGCGGAGGGGACAAGGAAGGCGCGGGGGTGTCCGGCGGAGGAGCTGCCTAAGGCCCCGCGCCAGCCCGGCTGTAAACAAGGACGGCACCAGTGGCCTGGAAGAGCGGGGGATCACAGGACAGGAGACCAGACGCCCCCCTCCCCAGAAAAACCACGTGTGGGGGGAGGGGGGCCTGTGTGCGCAAAAGGGAAGGATAGACCCTGTGCCCCGCGAGGCGGCGCCAGGCGCCACGTGCTGCACTCCTGCGGCCCGGCCAGGGGGCGTGGGCTCCGGGCCTCCCCTCACCTGCTGGGTGACCCCCGAGCCTCCGTCTCCTGACCACACCACCGGCTCCAGGGCGTGAGTGGGGGCGGGGGGGCGGCAGGGGCCAGGAGGGTGCCAGGCCTCACCTCTGAGGCAGGCAGGGAGGGCTGCCTGGAGGTGGTGCTGCCGAAGTCCAGGCCGAACACGTCCCGGGACTTCTTGCAGCCGGTCCGCTCCTCGGAGCCGGGAGCAGGCACCTCCTCGGAAGTGGACGCTCGCTCTGGCATCTCGGCCCCGCCGACCTGGGGGCAATAGGCGCGAGCAGGGCCCTCAGCAACGGCCGGGTGGGCGGCAGGAGGCCGCTGCTGGCCCCGCCCAGCTTGTGGATGGATGCTGGGGCCACAGTGTGGGTGTAGGAGGGGCTGGACGGGGGCTCCCCCCGGCACGGCGGAGACGGGATCCAGGCCCCGTTCACGCGCACATCCCGGGAACGTGCCCGGCACGGCGCACACACACCACTGCTGCGCTTTACTGCGCGGGTGCTCAGTGGAGGGCAGAGGGCTGGGCCGCAGCGTCCGGCGCTAAGGGCCCTGGGCACCTCGGCCTCGCTGCTGCCGGCCGCCGGGGGCACCGCGGGCCGGCCGCACTCACCTCGCTATCCGAGCTGGGCTGGATGACCTCCCAGGTCTGGAAGTCCACGTCATAGCAGTGCAGCTCGTTGGGGAGGGTGTTGTCAGCCGCGCCCCCGAACACATAGAGGTGGCGGTCAAAGGCCACCATGGTGTGCCCGTAGCGCCGCTGCGGGGGCGGCGGGGCGCCCCGCAGCAGGTGCTCGGTGGGGATGCGTGTCCACCTGCGAGCCGGGTTCACGCTGCATATGACCATCCATGGGGCGGCAGCTCCTGCTGCCCCGCAGCCTCCGCCTGGGCGCTGAGCCCCCCACCCCAGTCCACCCTGGCACCAGCCCTGTCTGGCCCCTCAGGACCACTGTGGGGTCCATCTCAGCCTCACTGCCCCCCACAGAGCAGGCAGCAGTGGAGGGCCAGGGGGCGACTGTCTTCAAGCTGGGACCCAGAGGGCGGCCATCCAGGCTGCTGTAGGGCCCTGTGCCAAGGCGGCCAGCTGTGTGTGGGGCCCACAGGGGCAGCCCCCAGGCACAGGTGTGGAGCGCTGACGGGGGCCCCGCCTGCAGGGCACTCACGTCTGGTCCTTGAACTCGAACTGGAAAAGGTTGTTGGTTATCTTGGCCCCACTCTGGCCCGAGAAGACGAACATCCTGTCCCTGCACACGGCGGCGGGGAAGTTGCAGCAGGAGGGCGGGATCTCGCCGCTCTGGGCCACCTGCGGGGTGGGGAGGCCGCTCAGCCCGCGCCCGGCCCGGGCCACTGAGCTGGGGCTATGCTCACCCCGAGAACTCACAGCCCGCATCTGCACAACAGCTTAAAGCCCCACGTGGACGGGCCCAGGGGGTGCCTTACGACAGGGGCGGCAGGGCAGCGGGCGACAGGCCACCCAGGACCCCAACAGCAGTCGCCCCCATCGTGTCTGAGGAAGGATGCATCGTCCCCAGCTATGGCAGCCACAGGCTCGGCCGTGGTCTCCCGGCCTGGAACAAGGTGGCCTCCCCAGCCCACGGCCCTCACCTCCTCCCAGCACGTGAGCTCCCGGTCCTGGAGGCCGATGGTCCACATGTCATTCAGCCTGCATTGGGACAGAGGGGGTGGGGCCCCGCAGCTGGGCTGGAGGTCAGGGTGGGCCTGGGGCCGGCCGGGACAGACGGCCCCAGGAGGGAATCTGATTGGGGACTACAGAGCGGCCTTGGGGTGGGGGCTTCGGCTGGGGGCTGCCCCGAGGCCCAGGGGGCCACCACGAAGCCTGCGGCACTCGGGGCTTCTGGAACTGGCTGGGGTCCTGAGGACTGGGCGCTTGGTGCTTTTGTAATCAGAACACAGCAACGTCGACGTTCCACAGCAGGAAGGCGCCTGCCTCCCCCGCTCTGAGCTCTGAGGACACCAGCTACGGTCCTGGGCGTCCTTGGCCAGCAGTCTAGACGTGTGGGGCCCACCACGCCTTCAGTCACGCCAGGAGCTTCAGGGGTGCCAGAGCGCCTGCCCCGGTGGGGGTCCGGCGGGGGGGCTCCACTCAGTGGCCTTCCCCCAGCCGCATCCACACACCCAACCTCCTGGGAAACCCGGCTCGTGCCTCCTCCCCGGGGCAGGCGGGCCGCTCTGCGCCCGGCGTGTCTCTGGCCACGGCCTACCTGGCGTTGCCATCATAGCCGGCAAAGATCCACAGCTTGTCACTATACACCGTGGCACCGTGGGCCGAGCGGGCGACTGGCAGCCTGGGGCAAGTGGAGGGCAGGGCTGGGGGCACCCTGGGCAGAGCTGAGCCGCACAGCCCCACATAGCCCGGGTCCCAGCCCTGTGAGCCCCACCGCCCTGGGGCGAACGTGCCCGCACACGCTGACCCAGGCTGCTGGGAATAAGGGACCTGGCAGAGTCGGAGCCCGCGTGGGCACTGGACGAGGAGTCACACGCCCAAGGGCACAGAGCCCCCTCCAAGCCCCTGCCTGGTGTCGAGGGGGCGCCTGTGAAGCAGGGCCAGAGAAGGCCGTCCGCGGAACACTGGGTCTCCCTACCCTCCGGAGGGATCCAGGGGAGCTGAGAGCCAGGGATGGGCAAACAGGGCCAGCTGGCGGCCGCTGCGGGCCCTCACTTTCAGGCTGCGGGCCCCTCTTAGCTTTTAGAGTTAGGGTTAGGGTTAGGGTTAGGAACACTGCTTCTGTCTTGGGCTTTCGTCCTTTGGCCGAGGCAAGTGGTATCGTAGCTCTCTGACCAGGGTTCGAACCCACACCCCTTGCCTTGGAAGGCAGTCTTAACCCCTGGGCCGTCCCGGAAGGCCCCTTCATCTGTAACCCCACAGAGGCCAGTCCAGGCCCGCCGCCCCCTGAGACCCAGCATGGCAGCCCGTACAACCCCAAAGGTCTCAGCACAGTCTCACCGTCCTTCAATTTTCCACTCTGTCCACTGGCCAGTTGCAAACTTGTATTCAAAGAGGTCGTTTTTGTTCTTCAGGTTTGAGTTGGAGTAGATGTCGCCAGTGTAGCCCCCTGTAAAGAGAGCAAGAAGCCCCCACAGCCCGGGGCGTCAGCTCAGTCTGCAAACCCAGGGGGCGGCGGGCGCGGGCGGGGTCTGCCCTCGGTCAGCACGTCCCCCAGGACCCCTGCCGCCCATCAGCTCCTGCTCGAGGCTCTGGGGACAGCAGCCGGGCGCAGAGGCAGACGGTGCCCCCTGGAGATCAGGACGGTCGGGGGAGGGGACCCGAGAGGCCCCCGACCCAGCACAGGCGCTGGAGGACGGGGCATAGAGAGGCTGGCCCAGCACAGCCCGGGGCCGAGGCTCGACGGGAGGCGGCGCTCACCGAAGACGAACATGCTGCTCCCGTAGACCACGGCGGAGTGGTGGTAGCGGGGGGCCGGGGGGGTCCCGGTGGTGAAGGCCCTGAGGGGGGAAGGGGCATCAGGTGCAAGCGGCGGGCAGCCCCATCACCCCCAAACTGCTCTCTGCTTTCTCATTATAGAAGCCTTAAAAAAACTGCCAAAACCTCACATATAATCCCTTTGCCAGAAACCACTGTCCACAGCTTGAGGGTACACCTCCCCACCTTCCCCACAGTTATGCCTCTGAGTAATTTTCTGTGATTTCTCTATGACCAACTCAGTGAGCACGAATCTGAGCAAACTCCCAGAGACACTGGGCTTCCTTGGCGGCTCAGGGTGAAGTATCGGCCTGCAATGCGGCCCCCAAGCCAGCTGCAGGAGACCCAGGTTCGATCCCAGGGTCGGGAAGATGCCCTGGAGGAGGAAAGGGCAACCCGCTCCGGTCTTCTTGCCTGGAGAACCCCACGGACAGAGGAGCCTGGCTGCTACAGTCCACGGGGTCACAAAGAGTCGAACACGACTGAAGCGACGCAGCACAGACCCCCAGCAGGGGACCGTGGACAGGGAGGCCTGGCGCGCAGCCCGTGGGGCCACCGAGAGTCAGACGGGACTGAGTGGGATCTCCGCAGTGGGATCCCGCGCTGGCCTCCTGGCCCTTCTGGAGCCATCCCCCCCGCGGCCCCAGGCTGAGCCGTGCTCTGCAGCGCAGGTGTCTGTGCGACTTAGCTGCTCCTTTTCAGACTTTTAACTGAAGCAATTTTTAACCATGAATTCAAAGTCTTAAGAGTGATTTTCCAGTTCACCCGTAACTCCCGCACACAGGTTGCAACCAAGTGCGAGAGAACCACCAAACGAACTGACCTGACCCCAGCGCCTCCCGGGGGTCTGGGCAGGGTGCCGCTGTGAGTCCCAGGCCCAGACATCCTCCTCTGTCAAAGGCGGGGCGGTGAGACCCCCCAAACCCGCGGAAGGCAGGGCCCAGAGCTGCTACAGAGGCTGGCAGTGGGCACAGCTCAGGAGGAAGCCCAACACTTCCTAGCCCCGGCATCTTTTCCTCCCCTCAGCTGGAAGCTGCCCCCAGCGGGGCTGGACTGGAGCAGAAGGGCACAGACATCCAGAGCTCAGCGAGGGCGTGTGTCTTGCCCAAGACCACACAGCAGGGATGGGCCTGGGGAAAGGCAGGGTGGGGGGCAGCTGCTGGGTGGCCCCTCTAGTGGCGGAGACCGTCCTGGAAGGACCCGTCAGCCCACGGCCCCCCAGTGGGCTCCTACAGCAGCCCCTGGCCTGGGAGATGGAGCTGGTGATGGAACAGCTCTCCTGAAGCAGAATCTAAGGACCCACAACTGGATCCCCTAAAATCACAGGATTCGGAAAATCCAATCTCAGCCACAGACCAGAAAAGAAAGTCAGGAAGCAGAAAGAAAAGAGAAGGCCAGGGGTCACTAAGAGAGGGGCTGGGTGCGGTCATCAGCTCCTCGAAGCATCTCTGGCCCTGCACACACGGGACCCGGCCAGGGGGCGCTCGAGTCTGGGCCGGGGGCACCCACCTGCACCAGGAGCAGTCCTTGACGTCGAAGCGCAGGAGGTCGTTGAGCATCGTCTTCCTGAAAGACAGTGGGGACCGGCGGACGGACACGGGCAGCTGATTGGGAGGCTCAGCCAGGGCAGCTAGCTGATGCTCGAGGGTCCAGAGACGGGACCCCAAAGGGAGCTCCCCGTGGATGCGGGACCAACCCGCCCAGGGTCGGGACGCACGCCTGGTTCCAGGCACCTCGCGTCTCACCAGCCACCCCACTCTCGCTCCCAGGCCGCAGCGGGTCAGGGAGGCCCCTTGCCTTCTCTCTCTTCCAGTCGCCTCTTTATCGCAGAGCCAAGGTAAACAACCACATTCAAGACACAATAAAGCGCAAGCAGAACCACGGGCCACCTAACAACACCCACCCGTTACCCCCCAGCCCTCACGGGAAGAGCGAGAAGGGCGTCCACCCAGCAAGAGCCCAGCGCCCCTGCCCGTGGGCCAGGCCTGCGCCTCTGCTCCCCCTTGAGGAAACAGCCTGGGCGACCACAGGGCCTGAGGCCACGCCCCACGGGCAGGGAAGCAGAGGAGACCGGCCCCTCCCTCGCCCCTGCGCACCCCTCTAAGCTGGAGGAGCCACACTGCGCTGTTTACAAAGTTCCAACTCGAGTGAGACAAATCCTTCTCTGTTTCTTAGTGTCTCCTTGCAGAGAAAATGTTTCTGCTTCCAGCTACACAGCTGTCACTCAAAGGCTGTGTCCCCGGCACAGGGTGGGAGACTCATCACCCCCGGCCCTGCGCTGGCCACTAGGCCTTTTCTGGCTCGGGGGAGTCTCCTTCAGGCTGCAGTAAACCCCTGGGGATGGACACCTCTTCCGCATTTCATTCCCACCAAGGGCACACATGTATGGAATTAGCGCGGGGACAGAGCTCCAGCCCCGGCCAAGGAGAGACCCAGCGAACATCCGGCTGCTCTGAGGAACAGTGGAGCCGGAAGAGGGGCAGAAGCGGAGGGGAAGCCACCGGCTGGTCCAGCTGGTCTGAGGGGTGGCGGGGGAGGCCTCAATCCCAGGAGATGTAGAGGAGGGGCAGGGAGGGTGGGAAGCAGGGAGGCAGCAGGAGGGTCCTCACGTGCAGCCAAGACACAGTGAGGCAGGGTGTCCAGTACCACACGGGCAAGAGCAGCGGAGCTGTGGACACGCGTGCGGGGTCTCACACGCTGCCAGGAGGGCGCGCGCCTTTCCCCAAAGAGGGGGCCGTGCCGGGTTGTGAGCCAAGAAGGAACATGCTCCAGCTGGCTGCGCGTGGGCAGAGAGGCTGGAAGCCCCTTCTCCCCAGTGTGCAGGCCCCACGGAGGGATCCCCTGGGACCGCGGCCACAGCCCGTCAGAGGCCAGGCCTGCCTGAGCTACAGGCCAGTCGTGGGGACACCTGCGTCCTGGGCCCTGACAGCCCGGGGCTCACTGACCCTCAGGAGCACCTTTCAAAAGCAAGGCGGAAGCCCACCACCTTCGACAGAGGAGACACGGGGGCAGTGGAGGGTTGAAGCCACATTCTCAAAGCCACCAAGCTGACCTCAACAAGCCCCGTGTGTCCAGGAGCCCAACTTCAGCCTCACACCCAGCTGGCTCCCAACCCTCCAGAGCCCCGGGGGGCCATCCCTGGCCTCTCCTGTGTACGTCCGCGGTGCACGCGGCAGGGAAGCCCAGCAGACTCCAGGCAGCGCAGTCCTGCCGCACGGATCCCTCTGCTCCAGACTCTCCCTCTCTCCTGGTGCGGAATAAGCCTGCCGGCCTGCTGTGCCAGCCTGGCCGGGCCCCGCCCTTGCTAAGACAGCTCCGTCTCTCCGGGGAGATGCAGCTCCTGGAGGAACCAGGCCAGCAGCAGGACGCGGCCGCACAGACCAAGGGCCACCTTGGCAGCTGCTTCACAGAAGGAAGCCAGCCACCACTGAACCGGGAGCCGTCGTGAGGTGGAGACGGGCCACCGGGAAAAGCTGTTTGCCAGGCATGTGCAGCGAAACGAAGGGAAACCCTCGTGCAAGTGAGCGACACTGGAAGGCAGGAAATCTGTGTTCTCTGAAGCTCGTCAGCCGCCCGCGTGGGGTGCGGGGAAGAAGCAGCACCTGGCCGGGGCGCCGGCCGGGGCAGACGCGTCTCCTTCAAGGCTGCGTCCACTCATGCAGGACACGGCCGGCTCCCTGACTTCAGTGTGTGTTCCCCATCGCTGAGAGAGCTTCACGGATTCGGGAGCCGGGCCCAGGGCTTAGCTCTCATCTGGAAGAGTGGCGGTGGGGCTGCAGAGACCAAGTCCCCACCACCCCGCTCCTCCCTTGAGACCCAGACTCACCCGTTGTCTCCACCAAACACGTAGATGGCGTCTTTATAGGCTACCACTGTGTGCTTGCTGCGCCTGGAGACAGAGAGGGGCGGGCGGCCGTCAAGCCAGGACGCCCCTGGGGGGCACCCGCCAACCAGACTCGGCTCGGGGGGGCTGCCACCTAAGTCGGATAACAACCCTCCTCCCCAAGATCGGTGGAGACTCCCAAGCTCCACCAGCACCCTCAAAGGGCTCCGCGCGTGGAGACCCCGGACTCTCCCACCCCACTGCGGAGCCCCGGGGCTCCAGCTCCACATCCACAAACACAGCGTGGCCGTAGTCCTCAGCCCCGGGCACTCGGGGGTCCCCTCGGAAGCCCCTTCCCCTAACCCTGATCACCAGCCCCCCCCCGCCCCCCAAATACTACCGAGTAGGGCCCCGGGACAGCGCGGCCCGGCCTCGCGCCGGTGCCCCGCCGGAGACCTGCTCGGACACCCCAGCCCCGGGGCCCCGCCCCGCCGTACCGAGCCCCCACGAACTCGTCGCAGGGCGGGAGGCGTCGCCAACGATGCACGGTCTCAGAGGGCCCGAAGTTGAGGGTCAGGTACTCGACGCTGTCCGAGCAGCTGTGGTCAAAGTCCACGCTCGGGGCCACCTTGGACCGCGCGCCGCCGGCCAGCGCCCCGGCCCCGATCGGGCCTCCCGAGCCGCCCGGCCCCGCCATGCCGAGTCCTCGGCTGATGGGACCCGCGGGCCGCGGGAAGCGCGGCCGCCGCCCCGAGCCGCCCCGTGGAACTACATTTCCCGGCGAGCCCTGCGCCGGCCGGCACCCGCACTTCCGGGTTCCGCCGCGCACTTCCGGGCTCAACCGCGCACTTCCGGCCGGCGCCGTCCGCACTCCTGGGCGAGTCTCGGGTGGACTCTACCCACTGGCCTGCGCGGCGAGCTCATGGTGGTCTCCCCAGAAATGTTTTCCGCGGGGCGAGGTACCCCTCACCCTCGGCTCCAGAGTACGTGGACCCGGCAGCAGCCCCGCACGGCCCGCATGTCCCCGGCGCGGCTCCCTGCATGCCCTGCGCGCGTGGCTCTGTCGCGATTGTCCGCCGCGCCCGGAATCCCGGACGGAAGGGTTCCGGGCTCGCAGCGGCCCCCGTGGTCCCCGCCGCCGTCCCCTTCCTGCTGAGTCCCCAGCCCGGCCCCCAGCATCTCCGCTCCCTTCGGCCTTCCTTCCACGTTGCGAAGCAGCGTGGTGCGGAGGCTCTGGGTTCTCGGTCCTACTCTAGGCAGAGCCTCAGCTGCTTCATCTGCGAAATGGGCATGCAGGAAGCTTAGGTTGCCACGAGACCCAGTCCTCGGCCCTAATGTGGTCAGCGCCGCGGAACTGCCAAGCGCGACCTCCTGATTCAAACTCTTGGCACCCTCTACCTGCAGCGCCCTTCCTTCAAAATCCAGACCCAGGGCTTCGATCTGCGGGGGCGCCTTCCCCAATCCCCGGGGGGTGCAGAATCAGCTGCTCCCTCCTCGGGGCGCTCCTAGACCAGGCTTCCTCCGTGTGACACTTCGCTGGTCTCTGGTCCTGCCTGTGTCCCCCGTGATCTGCTTTCTTCCCCGTGAGAGTTTGCCCGGGTATAGGGGAAGTCACACAGCTCTGCAAACGGGTGCGTTTTAATGTTAAGATAGTATCTAGTACGTTGCAGGGTCCCACAGGGGCCCAGTCCCAGTAGAGGAAGAGGCCAGCCTGCCCACCCCCACCCCACCGCTGCCAGCAGTCCTCAGCACCGGAGGCCTTGGGTGGTGAGCATTTCCTGGAGGCGACCGAGGCCTTTCTGGGTGGGGGAAGGGGGGAGCCAGGCAGCCGAAGGCAAGCACTGAGGGCGCTCAGGGTCTGCCCCCTGGGGTCCTGGGAACTGTAGCTTGGCACTTGCCCCCCGGGGCTCAGCCTCTGTCCCTGGCGCCCCAGCAAGCCCGTGCTGTGTGCAAACTCAGGAGCCTTTCCCTGTGAGCCAGGACATGTCACCGGTCCTGTAGGAACAAGGGAGGAGGCGTGAGGGCAGAGGGCGGCAGGCTCCCCCTGGGCACCAGGAGCAGCGGGAGCTGTGTGGCCCTGGTGCCCGGTGGGGAAGTGCCCTTGGGCAGAGGGGGAGACCACCAGGCACAGGCTCCGGGCTGAGGTGGGAAAGGCCCAGAGGAAGGAGAGGACGCACGTACTTGCTGAGCAGCACGGACAGCCTTCTCGAGGCAAGAGGGAGAGACAGAGAAGGCCCGGGAGAAGCCTGTCATTCCTGCCCCTCCCTTGGTTCCCGGTTTCCAGCGTGAGCCCCCCTGTCCCGTGGCCTCCAAGCTTTCCTTGACCCTGGGCAGCGGGATGGGTGTGGGGTGTGGGGGTCTCTGCAGGTCGGCTGAGCCCACAGGGTGAGGTTACAGCAGCAATGGCTGCTGCCTGGTGTCCCTCAGATGCCGAACAACCACCCCAGGACTCTGCCAGGGCGTCCTCAGGAGCAATGAGAATCTCGTTTTTCATGGCTGTGTTCTGGGCAGCGGGGTGTCCCGGGCCCCGTGACTGTCCTGGCAGTGGGTCTTGACCCTTCCCTGCAGCACTGGCCGCGCCCTGGACACGGCCTCCTTCCCTTCTATCCACAAGAGCACAAATAAGCAACCCGCTCCCAAACCACAACCCTTGTCCCACGTGACACCGTAGCCCTGGGAGCTTCAAGCTGGTTGATGGGGGGACGGGGAGAGCCCCGGGAGGCTGTGGGGGCAGCTCACTGCTGTGGGCAGCTTGAACCAAGGCCTCCGGAACGTCTGCCCCATCCCCGGGGCCTCCAGCACCCACACTCACTCCACTTCCCGCTTCCGGATAGTGCGGCCGGAGGCCAGAACCTCAGCCACCTTAGACACGATGGGGTCGTAGTTCATGCTGGCCACAGAGATCACCTCGTCGCCCCTGCAGGGAGAGGTGGCCGAGCCTGAGGGCTGCCAGCAGCGGCCCCTGTCCTTGGAGACCGGATGCGGCTGGGGCCCAGGGAGGCCCCCACTCTGGACCCAGGGAATGCTGTGACCACCTGGCACCCCCTGGCCCAGCCCAGCTTCTGGTCCCGCGGGACCCCGTGAGGCTCCTGCCCAGTGGGGTTCACGGCTGACACCGGTCCTGGGACCCCGCCCTCTACCAGAGACCCTCTGCCCAGTGACCCCAGTGTCACTGTCCTCGGTGTAAAAGTAGGCCGTCAGCCCCCATCGCCAGGAGCTGACCTCAGATGAAGTGTCCGCCTCCCGCGGGGCGGCTGTGCCCCACTTCTGTGCCCCTCTCCTGGCCGGCCTCCCGCCTAGCTGGCCCCCCTTGCCCCTCGGCCCACCGCCCGGCAAAGCTGGCTCCTCCAGAGCAGCGCTTCTCCCGGCCAAGTGGCCCCCTCACCCTCATGGCTCTCACTTGGTGTAAAAAGCCACGAACTTGAGCTCGTCCAGATCCCCTTGGATGATGACATCGTCGAAGCCGTCTCCGTAACCTGCAGGACGGGCGGAGGGGAAGTGGCTTCACCAGGTCCGCGTGCAGCGCCCTTCCCACGATGCCCTCGGCGGACCTGTAAGGGGGTTCTGGTCCCGCCGCCAGCGAGCTCCTGGCTTCCACCTGCGGCCGCCGTGGTCCCGCCCCCGGGATGCTCCTAGCCCCGCCCCCAGGATACTCCTCACCCCGCCCCGAGATGCTCCTAGTACCACCCTCCGACGCTCCTGGCCGCCCCCCGCCGCGGGATGCTCCTGGCCCCGCCCCCCGGATGCTCCTGGCCCCGCCCCGCACCCCGCCACACCTGGGCCCCGCCCTCAGCCGGGCCCCTTGGCACCTGCGTAGCGCAGGCTCTTGCCGAACATGGCTGTCCACAGGTAGGGCACCGTGCTGATCTCCGCCTCCTGCGCCAGCATGTTCTGGGCCGCCACGCGCCCTGTGGGGCCCGCGGTCGTGAGCGCTCCGCCCCAAGGCCTTGCCACCCCTCTACTGACTGCCCGCCCCCTCCCGCTCTCCGGGGACCCCTGATATGTGGGGCAGGGACCGGGAGTGCCCATCCCTGCTTGCCAATGATGGGTGCAGAGGTCACTCGGGGCCCAAAGCTGGCCATTGACGTCCAGTGCCTGGACTGGGTCCGGAAGGAGCCGGCTTCCCGGGGCCACCATGTCAGGTGTGACTCAGACACCTCACCAGACAGGTCAGGTCTCAGGAGGGAGGCGGGACAAGGGGGCAACAGTGTCCAGGGGAGCAAGGACGACAGGCTGAGTCAGCGTCTGAGACAGAAAGGGGGCGTGGCTCCCCTCTTTGATCAAGGGGTCCCGTCGGACCCCTGCAGTTGGATGTCTGTGACCGTCCCCTGGACCCTCCTGGTTAAACATCAATTATACAAGCAGTTCAAAAGCTTGACACTTTTGAACTGTGGTGTTGGAGAAGACTCTTGAGAGTCCCTTGGTCTGCAAGGAGATCCAAGCAGTCCATCCTAAAGAAAATCAGTCCTGGGTGTTCATCGGAAGGACTGATGCTGAAGTTGAAGCTCCAATACTTTGGCCACCAGATGGGAAGAACTGACTCATTGGAAAAGACCCTGATGCTGGGAAAGATTGAAGACGGGAGGAGAAGGGGACGACAGAGGATGAGATGGCTGGATGGCGTCACCGACTCGATGCACATGAGTTTGAGCAAGCTCCGGGAGCTGGTGATGGACAGGGAGGCCATGGGGTCGCAAAGAGTCGGACACGACTGAGTGAGTGAACTGAACTGATATGAGCAGTTTGTGTTCCTTCAAACCCAGCACCAACCGCAGACCTTAGGCCTGAACAGAGGCTGCCACCAAGAGAGGGGCTTCAGGCTCAGACGGCGAGAGAGTGACGAGAACGTAAGAGGGCGCAGGGCATCTGGCCATCCAGCCTCTGAGAGGCTGACTGGCTGTACCAGCAGCTGAGGGGCCTGGGCCAGGTGTGTGCAGTGACCGCCCACGGGGACGGGGAGGTGGGTTTCCAGACCCAGACGGCCACCTCCCAGGGGCCTGCAGGCGGCAGCCAGCTTCACAGTCTGCCGGGTGGCCCGAAGGGGATACAGTGAGGAGCTGGGCTGGGTCCTGCTAACCTCCCCGCCCCCGGTGACTGCCTGGGTTGGTGAGGACTTCTGAGGAACGTGATGTTTGAGGACAGCGGGAAAGGCGAGGCTGGGGCAGGGGCAGTGGGCTGGGGCGCTGTGGCGGCGAAACTGGGCGCCCAGAGGACGCTGGAGGGGTCTAGGGAGGGAGGTGGCAGCAAGCCAGCTCCATCGCCTGTGTGGGGCTGGCCGGATGGGCCACTGCAGGGCCCTGAGTGGCAGACCCCAGGAGCAGGACCCGAGGGCAGCAGCTCAGGGGCGGGCCCGGGGGGAGGCCGCTGCCACCGGGCTGGCGGTACCCTGGGCGTGAGCCATCTGCCAGTGGGGGATGTTCACTCTGCGGTTGTTCCTCCAGGCCAGAGGGAAGGTGACAGCGTCGCCAGCTGCAAACACGCCGGGGATGCTGGTCTGCATCATCTGTGGGGGCGCGTGGGGCTCATGGGTGGGACAGGCACCCCAAGCAGGTCCTCCCCCACCCCACCAGCAGCTTGCCCACCTGCCCCAGCGGCCCCACCTTGTTGACGGGGATGAAGCCTCGGGAGTCCAGACTGATGCCACTCTGCCTCAGGAAACCCGTGGCAGGCACAGCGCCTGGTAGGACAGGGCCCCTGTGTCCACAGCAGTCCAGCCCAGCCCATGCCTTCACCGCCCGTCCCCTCTGCGTGCACCCCCAGAGACCCTGTGTGTCTCCCATCGGGCCTCAGGTACCCCCTCCGGGAAGGTCTCCGTGAAGCTCCTGGTGGGGGTGGGCATCCGCACCTTCCCCCAGCCCGTGCCACCTCCTCCCCCAGCTGGAGCAGGGGCCAGCTAGAGCCTCACCTGTGTCCACGCAGTTACTGGGCAGGGGTCACTAGAAGCATGCCCCATGCCAGCCCAGGCCAAGTACCCACTCTCCAAGAGCCCTGACCGGTGGGTGTGGTCAGACAGGCTGGGGGAGCGGAAGGGACTGGCCCGAGGTCAGCGTTGAGCAAGAGGGGGTGACCCTGCTCCCTGCCACCGCCCGCCCCCTACTCACCGATGCCCACCACACAGACGTCGGCCCGCACCACCTTGCTGCTCTTCAGCACGACCTCCTTCAGCTACGGAGAGCGGCGGGGCGGGTGAGCAGCTCCGGGGCACAGAGAGGGGACAGAAGGGCCGGGATGGAGGGGAGTGGGGGAGGGCCCACCTTGCCCTCCTGGGCCCGCAGCTCTGACACCTCAGTCTGCATGTAGAACTTGACACGGTTGTTCTCAAACATCTGTCAGGCGGTGGGTGGGGCGGGGGTGCAGGGGTGAGAGCTGGACGGGAGGGACAGGACAGGCGGGGGCTGTCCCAGGGGGACTCACCTTCATGAGGGCGCGGCCGACACGCTCCCCCAGGAACCTCCTGAAGGGGGTCTCCTCCACCTCCACCACGGACACCGAGTGGGCCTTCTCAGTCAGGTAGGCGGCCACCTCCATCCCTGGGGCAGGGGGGGTGACACGGGCTGGCACCCTGCACCGCCCCTGCCAGCGCCACCCCAGGCTCCCCAGGCTGCTCACCCAGGAAGCCGGCCCCCACGACCACGGCGTTGCGGCCCCGGGCCAGCCTCACCACGCGGTTGGCGTCCTCGGGCGTCCGGATGGTGAACACGTTCTCCACGTCTTTGCCTTTGCAGCTCAGGGTCTTGGGGCTGAGATGGGCCAGAATTGGGGAGAGGGGCGGCTCCCGGCCCCGCCCCCAGCCCTCTGCCTGGCGGGGGTTGCGGGACCCCTCCCACCTGCTCCCAGGCGCCAGCAGCAGCTTGCTGTACTCCAGCTTGAAGCCATCCTTGAACACGGCCTTCTTGTTCCTCACGTCCACTGTGACCACCTGAGACCCCCGGGGGTAGAGCATGGCCTCCACCACGCTCCGCGCCTGCCAGGCCCTCTGGGCAGCTCCACCACCCACTGAACCTTCCTCCCCGCACCAGGCAAGCCCTCTCACACTTCAGCCCCACCTCCTCCTCAGAGCCCTCCTGAAGCCCCAGGCCCTACTTAACCCTAGCCCTAAGCCTACCCTGGGGCCCTGTGTGTACTAGGATTCCCCCAGGCCTCGGGCCTCCCTGGGTGCCTGGGCCCCTGGGCAGAGGGGTGTGGAACACACCCACCCTCCACGGTGCCCAGGAAGCCCTCCCAAGCCTGCTCCCCTCGTCCACACCTGGGCCTCGGTGAGCACCTCGATGCCGTGGGCTCGGAAGAACTCCTTGGGCCTCAGGGCCAGCTGCTCCGGCTGTGCGTCCAGAGACTGCCGGGGACACTGGCTTGAGACGGGGCCAGGCGGCCAGCGTCCCCTTGGCAGCTGAGGACCAAGGCCTCGTGGATGCGGGGCAGCCCGGGCCACACAGAGGCTCCAGGGTGGGACTCTGCCAACCAGACCTCCTGGGCACCACAGATGGGCCTGGCACGGGCAGAGAGGGCAGCTGCCCGGTTCCCCGGGGGACCTAACTGTGGGCAGAGGGGCGAGGGTCTGGCCCTGCTCAGAGCCATTTGCGCCCTGCCCACCTTGCTGAGCTTGGGCCGGTCATAGGGAAGGTGGCGGTCCAGCGTGCACAGCACGATCCGGTCTGAAAAGCCCTCCTGCCGCAGCGTCTCCGCGCACACCAGGCCGGCTGCCCCTGAGCGGAGGGGACGGCGGGGGGACGGGTGTCAGGAGCCCTCTCCCCAACCTGCCCTGCCCCGAGGACCCAGCACCAACCTGCGCCCACGATCAGCACGTTGGTGCTGCCGCTGTGGCCGGCGCTTGGCGAGATGCATGCGGCCATCACCTTGGTCCTTCGCTGCAGCTGCAAAGGCCTGGGGGCGGCCGGCTCGCTGGGGGCAGCTGGGAGCGGGGCTCACCACCACCCCGTGCCCACCCGGCGGGCCAGGCTCTCCTGCCCCAGTGGTGCGTCTTCCCCACCGGGAAGCCCTTGGCCGGCCTGCCAGGCTCCCTCCCACCCCAGGGACCCAGGGGCCCTCGAGCCGCATGTCCCTCGCCTGAGCCCCCGCCTGCGCCCTCACCTGCTTGCTGGCCCGGATGTATACCTTCTCCTTCTCGATCTTCACCTGCAAGGGCGGTGGAGCTCAGGCCCAGGCTTCGGGTGCTCCGGCCCCTGCACCCCCAGGGGCTCACCCCACCGCACGCCAGTCCCCACCTGGAACTTGTGCAGACTGTCCAGGCCCGGGAAGTCCTCCAGGTCCC
>NW_017189661.1:0-41323 GCF_001704415.2 Capra hircus | reverse complement strand
CCATTCCTAAAATTGGGATGTCCAGAAAGATGATGATCACCAAACATTAATTTAAAATAAGAGTAAAGAAATAATGATAAAACAGTCCTTCAAACGAGCAAGCGAACAAAAAAGCTTTCATAATTCTCCATGCAGTGGCCTGCACAATAGAGAAATAGTACTGCATGCATTTTATTTAGGATAAGTGAAAACCATGTCAAATATGAGCACAGATCAACACAAAGAGCAAACATCTACACAAATGGTAAATATGTGGGGACTGGGAGGGGAATGTTCTAAAAGATTGAGGAACTGGAATGTTCCAGGACAATAAACAATGCATTATCGGATATAATATACGTTCTAAGAATTGTATGGAAACAAAAGCAAATGGACAGGCGGATTATTAAAAAAATAAAGGTTGGTGGGGTAAAGAATCTTATTCTTTGAAAGTGAAAAGTAAACTTTAAATACATATAGTATATTTCTCTACAGGAACCCTTACATATAAAAACAAAAGGAATAATAATAATATGTTACATTAAAATGGAGAACTGAGAAGTACATCAGCATACAGTTCAGCACTTCTGAAGCTTCTTGTAACCACCACCACAATCAGTATACAGAACATTTCTGCAACCCCCAAGACGTCCCCAGAGCTATCCTTTTGCAGCCATGCTCTACTCCCACACTGAACCAAGGCACCGGCCAATTTGCTGTCTGTGACAATACACATTTGTCTTTTCAAGACCATCCTACGTATCAAGCCATTTAAAAGTAACTTGAGGCTGGCTTCTATCACTCAGCATAATGTTACTGAGTTTCATCCACATTGTTGACTGTATCAATAGTTCTTTCTTTTCTAGGGCTGAATAGTATTCAGTAATATGAAAATGAGGACTTCCCTGGTGGCTCAGACGGTAAAGCAGTAAAGCGTCTGTCTACAATGCGGGGAGACCTGGGTTCGATCCCTGGGTCGGGAAGATGCCCTGGGAGAAGGAAATGGCAATCCACTCCAGTACTATTGCCTGGAAAATCCCATGGACAGAGGAGCCTGGTAGGCTACAGTCTGTGGGGTCGCAAAGAGTCAGATACGACTGAGAGACTTCACTTTCCTTTCCGAAACGAAAATGATGCACTTTGCCAAAGGACATTTGTTTGGGTTGTTGCTCTGTTTTGTTGATTATGAACACAGCTATTGCTATAACATTCCTGAACAGGTTTTTCTGTGAACTCACGTTAAACTTCCCTAGGGGAAATACTTTGGGGTGAAGTGGTTGGTCACGTGGCTAAGCATAAGTTTAACTTCATAAGAAGCAATAAATCTCTTTCCACAGTGCCTGTGCCACCCTGCATTCCCACCAGTAACCTGCGGCCAGTCCACTCGCTGCCCATCGTTAGCATCATTTGGTATTGTCTGATGTTTTCTTGTTTGTTTGTTTCTTTGCTTGCTTCTTTGTTCATTTTGCTTAGTTTTGTTGTGTTTTGGCAATTTTAAGATAGGACGACTGGTATTTCACCTCAGTTTTAATTTGCATTTGCCTGAGAGCCTGGGAAGTTGAACATACGTTCGTTCCTGTGCTCAGTCGCCCCTATGTATTCTTTTCACTGAAGTATCTCTTCAACTATTTTTTCCACTATTTTCTTTCTGTTGACTTTTGACAGTTCTTTATATGTTCTGGATACAAGACCTTTGTTGGCTATGTAATTTTAAAATACATTCTCCCAGGCTGCGATTTGTCTTCTCAAACTCCTGACATTATCTTTCGCAGAGCAAGGGGGTATTTTTTGGGAGTCATAGCTAAAACACTGTTGCCAAACTCAAGGCTGAAGATTTTGTGTCATTTTCTTTTAAATGTCTTACAGTTCCATGCTCCTGGTTGATGTCTAAGATGCATTTTTAGTGGGTTTTAGGATAAGCTATGAGACTCTCTTTCAGATGGACATCCCATTCTTCACACACATATTCTGAAAAGACAATACTTTCTTCATTCAATCGCTTTTGCAACTTTGTCCAGAACGAATTGGCTATATTTGAAGAAGCTGGTTCTGGAGTCTTCTCTCTGATTTCTTTATCTGTGGGTCTGTTGCTTCACCATTGTCACACTGACTTTTCTTTACTGTAGTTTTATAAGGATTATTGTTATTATTATTATTATTATTTTGCTTGGAGACCCCTTTATAAGATTTTTTATTAATTTTTATTGGAGGATGGTTGTTTTACAATTTTTGTGTTAGAGTTTGCTGTATAGCAAAGGGAATCTGTCATATGTATATACATATCCCCTCTTGTTTTTGGATTTTCTTCACACTTATGCCACCAGAGAGAACTAAGTAGAGTTCCCTGTGTGATATAGTAGGTGCTCATTAGTTATCTGTCTTATGCAGTGTAGAGTACATGTGTTAACCCCAATCTTCCAATCGTCCCTTTGGATATCTATATGTTTGTTCTCTGCCTCTGCGTCTCTATTTCTGCTTTGTAAATAAGTTCATCTGGGTCATGTCTCTAGATTCCACATATAAGTGATAGTTTAAGATAATCTGTTTTTCTCTTTCTGACTTTCTTCACTCAGTATGACAGTCTCTAGGTCCATCCACGTCTCTGAGAGTGGCCCAGTTATGTTCATTTTCATGGCTGAGTAATACTTCACTGTATGTATGGATCACATCTTCTCTACCCATTCCTCTGTCGGTAGACATTTAGGTTGCTACTGTAAATATTGTGGCAACGAACACTGGGGTGCATGTATCTTTCTGAATCATGGTTTTCTCGGGCGGTATATGCCCAGGAATGGGATTGCTGGGTCTCATAGTAGTTCTACTTTTACTTTTTAAGGAACATCCCTATTGTTCTCCATGTGGCTGCGCCAATTTACGTTCCCATCAACAGGGTAGGAGAGTGTCCTTTTCTCCCCAGCACTACAACGTTTATCATTGGTAGGTTTCTAGATGTTGGCCATTCTGACCAGTGTGAAGCGATACCTGATTGTTGTTTTGAAGGGCTTTCCTGGTGGCACAGTGGTAAAGAATCTGTCTGCCAATGCATGAGACAGGGATTTGACCCCTGGGTTGGGAAGCTCCCCTGGAGAAGGAACAGGCAGTGTACTGTGGCGTGCTTGCCTGGGAAATCCTGTGGATAGAGGATCCTGGTGGGCTACAGTCCATGGGGTCGCAGTGTTAGACATGACTGAGTGATTGAGCAACAACAGATATTTTGATAATGGTCATTCTGGTATGAGGTGATACACCCATTGTTGTTTTGATTTGCGTTTCTCTACTAATTAGTGAAGTTCAGCATCTCTTCCTGTGTTTGTTGACCATCTGTATGTCTTCTTTGGAGAAATGTTTGCTTAGGTATTTGGCCCATTTTTTGGATTGGGTTGTTTCTCTTTTTTTATATTGAGCTGCACGAGCTGTTTGTATATTTTAAAGATGACTCCCTCGTCGGTTGCTACGTTTACACATATTTTCTCCCGTTCTGTGGGTTGTCTCTGTCTTGTTTATGGTTGCCTTTGCCTTTTGATTTAATTAGGTCCCATTTGTTCATTTTCGTTTTTGTTTTCATTACTCTAGGTGGTGGGTCATAAAAGACCTTCCTGTGGTATGTCAGAGAGTGTTCTGTCTATGTTTCCTTCTAAGAGTCTTTTTATAATTTACTTGGAAAAATATTTCTTTTGTGTTTTCACTGCCACAGTTGTGGCATGTGGGAACTTAGCTGTGGAATGTGAGATCTAGTTCCCTTACCAGGGAACAAACCCTGGTCCACTCCAGTGGGAGCATGGAGTCTCAGCCCATGGACCGCTAGGGAAGTCCCTCCTCCAAGAGTTTATAGTGTCAGAGCTTACATTTAAGTCTTTAATCCATTTTGAGTTTATTTTTGTGTATGGTTTTAGGAAGTGTTCTAATTTCTTTTTTTAATTAATTAATCTTTTTTTGAAGGATGATTGCTTCACAGAATTTTGCTGTTTTCACATGTAGCTGTCCAGTTATCCGAGCACCACTTATTAAAGAGGCTGTCTTTTCTCCATTGTGTATTTTCACCTCTCTGTCATAGATTAGGTGACCATAGGTGCGTGGGTTTATCTCTGGGCTTTCTATCCTGTTCCATTGACCTTTATTTCTATTTAAGTGACAGTACCAGACTTGCTTGATAACTGTCACTTTGTAGTGTAGTCTGAAGTCAGGAAGGTTGATTCCTCTAGCTCTATTTTTCCTTTCTAAAGATTCTGTTGGCTATTTGGGGGTCTTTCATGTTTTTGTGCCAATGTAAAATTTTTTCTTCTAATCTGTGAAAAATATCATTGGTAATTTGATAGGGATTTCATTGAATCAGTAACTTGCTTTGGGTTATATGGTCATTTTCGCAATATTGATTCTTCCAGTCCAAGAATTTAGTGTGAGTTTGTGTGTGAGTGTGTGCGTGTGCGTGTATGAAAAAAAGTGAAGTCGCTCAGTCACGTCTGACTCTTTGCGACCCCGTGGACTGTATCTTACCAGGCTTCTCTGTCCATGGCATTTTCCAGGCAAGAATACTGGAGTGGATTGCCATTTCCTTCTCCAGGAGATCTTCCCGACCCAGGGATTGAACTCAGGTCTCCCGCGTGGTAGGCAGACGCTTTATCGTCTGACTATATCACTCCATCTGATTGTGTCTTCTTTGACTTCTTTCATCAGTGTCTTATAGTTTTAATGAGCACAGGTCTTTTGACTTTTTAGGCAGGTTTATTCCTAGGTATCTTATTCTTTCTGTTGCAGTGGTAAATGAGATTGTATTCCTGATCTGTATTTCTCATCTTTCATTGTTAATGTGTAGGAATGCAAGCAATTTCTGTGTGGGTTAATACGTTTTAAATGAGATAATAATTTGACTCCTCCCATTTTATTCTTCCTTTCACAATGCTTGGGTTAGTTTAGTTTAGTTTCTTTTGCTTTTTTCATAAGCTTTAGAATCAACTTGTCTACACCTGCTAAACTTGCTGCCAGGGTTTTTATTAGACTTGCATTAAATCTATAGATAAGTTGAGGGGAGAACATTCATCTTTTCTGTGGTAAACATGCCAATCCATGATCGTGGCGTATTCTTCTATTTACTTAGGCTACTTTCAATTTCTTTGTTTACTGTTTTGTGGTTTACGGCATGCAGATACTGTTTGTCATTTGTTAGATTCATGACACAGAATCGCCGGTATTTGTGAGTGGTACATGGTAGCACTCTCTTCCGTTTCATTTTCCAACACTTCTTCACTAGGATATAGAAGTGTGGTTGATTTTGTTCTAATCTTGTATCTTGCACTCTAGGTAAATTCACTGACTAGTTCTGGGAGATTGTGTTATATCTGTGTCGTTTCAACAGAGATAATCAGCTTGTGAATTGGAACAATGTTAATTTAGTCTGCTGATTTGTGCCACAGCATGGATGATTTTCCAAAGCGTTGAGGCAGAGGGGGAAGCAGGCAGACCGAGAAGATTACATGTTGCACACTGATGTGTATTACAGGCTCTAGTGAAGAGCATTCTAACCTATAAGCGAAATAGAAAGGAGATCAGCGGTTGCCTAAGGCTGCACGTGGATGGTAGGGATTCACTGGGAGGGAGCAGAAGGGAACTTAATGAGGTGATGGAAATGTTCTCTTTCTTGATTGAGGTGCTAGTTACATGGTAGACTTATCAAAGGCCTTGGACCTGTACAATTAAATGGACACATTTTTTTGCTGGACAATGAAATCCCAGGACAACTGATGAAGGGAATCTTTGAGTATTAGTTTAATTTGGAGGAATTCGGGTTGCAAAAAAGCAACATCCAAACCGTGGACCTCTGATAATGAAAATCTTCAGGGCTTTATCAGTCACGCAATGTTCTCTTTGTGGGCAGCAAGCAGGGGACTCTCGCCAGGCTCTGCAGTCTTCCGAAAACCCGCCCACACACAGAAGAGCACAGTGTACTTTGGGCAAGAATGTGAAGCTACAGCTGAGGTTGGACACCATTTCCTGGGAACACCCTTCTGCACTGATTCTTGCCCTTGCTGCCCTCGTCCCTCCTGCAGTCCGAACCTTGGGCCTGGGGTCCATTTCCTCCCCCGTGTAGGGGAAAGAAGGAAGAGGAGATTTGCCAGGGTGGCCTGATTCTAAGACTCATCCTCTGCCTCCCCACTCTGGGTGCCAGGACACTGCAGTGTCTTGAGAGCTTCAGAGAGAAGCTAATTTGTAGATGTTGCCTTCCTGAAAGGTACATGATTGTCAGGATCTCAGCTCGCTCAAATTCCTGGCTAAAAGCGGTGCGCTGCTCATAGTGAAGCTTCATCTTCCAATGTCTTCCTTCCTTGCTTTCAGAAGGCTCACTTTCACCTAGAGCTGATCTCTCATGCCTCCTCCATCCAGGTGGCCTCAAGTAGCCTCAAGCTTTCAGTTGAGTTCAGCTCAGGCACTCACTCAGTGTCCGACTCTTTGAGACCCCATGGACTGCAGCACACCAGGCCTCCCTGTCTATTACCAACTTCCGGAGTTTACTCAAACTCATGTCCATTGAGTGGACATGATGGTGATGGTGTCCATTCACCCATCTCATCCTCCATCGTCCCCTTCTCCTCCTGCTTTCACTCTTTCCCAGCATCGGAGTCTTTTCAAATGAGTCAGCTCCTCACATCAGGTGGCCAAATGATTGGCGTTTCAGCTTCAGCATTAGTCCTTCCAATGAATATTCAGGACTGATTTCCTTTAGGATGGACTGGTTGGATCTCCTTGCAGCGCAAGGGACTCTCAAGAGTCTTCTCCAAAACCACAGTTCAAAAGCATCATTTCTCTTGAGCTCAGCTTTCTTTATAGTCCAACTCTCACACCCAAACATGACTACTGGAAAAACCATAGCCTTGACTACACGGACCTTTGTTGGCAAAGTAATCTCTCTGCTTTTTAACACACCGTCTGGGTTGGTCATAATTTCTCTTCCAAGGAGTAAGCATCTTTTGAATTCATGGCTGCAGGAGGAGGAGGAGGAGCATCTCACCAGCTCTTAGCATCATCTGCAGTGATTTTGGAGCCCCCCCAAAATAAAGTCTGTCACTGTTTCCACTGTTTCCCCATCTATTTCCCTTGAAGTGATGGGACCAGATGCCAGGATCTTCGTTTTCTGAATGTTGAGCTTTAAGCCAACTTTTTCACTCTCCTCTTTCACTTTCATCTAGAGGCTCTTCAGTTCTTCTTCGCTTTCTGCCATAAGGGTGGTGTCATCTCCATATCTGAGGTTATTGATATTTCCTCCTGGCAATCTTGATTCCAGCTTGTGCTTCCTCCAGCCCAGCGTTTCCACCAGGTACTCTGCATACGAGTTAAATAAGCAGGGTGACAATATACACACCTTGATGTACTCCTTTCCCTATTTGGAAACAGTCTGTTGTTCCATGTCCAGTTCTAACTGTTGCTTCCTGACCTGTATACAGATTTCTCAAGAGGCAGGTCAGGTGGTCTGGTATGCCCACTTCTTTAAGAATTTTCCACAGTTTGTGGTGATCCACACAATCAAAGCCTTTGGCATAGTCAATAAAGCAGAAATAGATGATTTTCTGGAAGTCCTCTTGCTTTTTCGATAAACCAACGGATGTATCCCTCCTGTTTTCCAGGGGCCTCGTACAAATGAAGACTTCTCTGGACAGTGTACGGGAGTTCATTTGCTCCACACTCTCATCAGCTCTGAGCATCCACTGATTTTTCCATTTTCGACTTTCATGTGTTCATGGGGAACGTTCACCCCTTTTCACTTCTCGAAATTTATAATCCCTGGAAAGTCAACGGTCTCAAAATAAATTGAATGTGTTTGCCTAACCCCACACTAGGGCAACTGGCCTGGAAAGGGACTGCTGTGTCCCCCTCAGGTGTGAGAGTCCATTTCTGACCAGGATGTTGAAGTGTTGGCCTCTCCAGGCCACAGGAGTGAGGATGTGCCAGGAGGTTGGTGGGCAGTGGCAGGCCTCAAAAGCCTAGGGTGACCCTCAGGGGCAGGGAGGCCATGAGGGGTGGGGTTCTGGCTCAGTGAAGGGATTTGGAAAGCCGTATGTTTCCTGGGTGATCAGGAGCGGGGGTTGTTTCCAGAGAGGAGTGAGAGGTGGGGGTGTCACCTCACGGCACTGTGAATCCCTCCAAGGCAGTGGCAACAGACTGCAGTGGTCAGAGCACACATCTGGGCTCAAAGCATCCTGGGTTCCAGTGCCAGCACTGCCACTTCCTGGCTGTGGGACTCAGGGCAAGTGTCTCCCCTCTCAAGAGCCTCAGGGTCCTCATCCATGGAATGTGCCTGGTCATCTGCTCCCTTGAGGCTATCTGGTGACTGACATCAAGGCCATGCGAGCCATTGCATGCGAATCATCAGGAACTGGACGCAAGGGAATCGATCGGTGAATGCTTGTCCATCAACACGTGTCTGAGGAGTCAGAGGGCACAGGCCCGGGCTGGGGAGAAACCTGCGGGAGCTGCCAAGGTGCACGTACACCTCAGCCAAGGCCCTGGTGCATAGTAGGGCCTCAGAAAACACTGGCTGAGACCTGTTGTGGCTTTTGTGGTGGGGGACCCCGTGGAACGGCTGAGGCTGGGGGTGGGAGGGAGGCCTGCCTTGGTCTCATGTCTGCCCTGCGGTTGAAGGTCGGCCACCTCCGCGGTGCCAAGCGTCAGTTTCTGGGGGACTCAGGGTCTGTCCCCGATCCCTGGGACCCGCCTTCCGCTTTGCTCCTGAGGCTGCCTCTCTGCTCACTTCCTCACTCCCCACCCGGCTCTCAGCACACCCGCTGCACGGTGTGGAGGGGCAGGAGCCAGGTGAAGATATCCATGGGGAAGGGGTTGGAAGGAGAGAGAGGTGCAAGCCTCGAGGCCCGGAGGGGTGGTGACTTCCCCAGCATCCTGCCTCTGAGAGCTGCTCTCGCCTCCTTTCCAGATGAGCTGCCTTATCTCAGGTGCCTGCGGTGCACAGTGCTCCAGCTCACACCTATGGCTTGTGGTGAGTGCCCCGACCTCGTCCATGAGAAGGCAGGTACCTACTGAGTGCACAGTGGGATCCTGGGAGGTCTCAGGTTGAGGGAGCCAGAAACAGTCCAGTGTCACTCATCACACCAGAGCGGGGTTCCCCAAATCCGGACCATCAACCCGGATACCGGCACCTGGGAGGGGACTGAATCTCTGTCAGAATCAGAGTGTCCACGGGGCGAGGCATCAACCCAGCAGCCAGGGAGGCAGACAGCAAAGCACCAACAAATAAGGCAGAAACCCACATGAAGCCTGTCTTTAAGGGAGGGGTAGACACAGAGCCTGCCTCCTGGGGGTACGGCCCAGGCCATCACTCAGAAGGGGGGCACTAGTGGTGGACTCCTGCTGCCTGCTTGGAATTCTTACTCGTTTTTGAGCCAAGTGATGGGTGTGTTTGCTTTCCACCGGGTCTGGGTCAGGATCCAGGTCTGGTTGAGGGAGTGGAACCTGTTCTTGGGGCAAAGAGGCAAGCAACGGGTGGCTGGGCAGGTGGGCTGCGGTCTTTACACTACTCTCTCCTTCCTCTTAACCTGGAGCCTTGTCCTCCAAGCTGTGGACATCACTGAGATACCCAGAAAAGCCCCAGATGGCCCCTTCCTGCTACAGAGTCCTTCCCAGAGTTCCAAAGTGTCTGCCCTCACTGTCGTCTGCCTGGGGAATGAATGAAAGTTTAGCCTCAGCCCCCTCAGGGATCGCACAGCCCGTGAAGACTCAGGGACCTTGGCTGGCCTTGGCCTCACCGGGAGAGCCCTGCTTCCATGGAGAAGTACCCTGGAGCCTCCCGAAGAGCCTCGGGTCATGGTCATGGGCAATGGGCTGTCCAGGTCTGCCTGCAGCTTTCTCCCATGAAATAGGCTGTCTTGCCTATGATGGTTTCTCCTCTACCTGCTGGAGGTGTGAGGATGTCACTGTGAGGCCTACCTCGCTGTCCTTAGGACTCGGGAAGAGGGATGAGGTCCTAAAATTGTGTGGCTGATGAGGGAGGGAATCCTGGACAGCGACTCCAGGGATGGGGCGGGGCAGGTAGGTCCTGGGGGATGTCTGTGGAGCCTGTCCCTTGGTGGGAGGGACAGTGGCACCAGCTCTCGGCCCTCCACCCCACCCTTGCGCCTGTGAATCGCCACTATGTTTGACTAGGGGCACACAGTGTAGGAGATCATGAAGCTGTGGACCGGAGCCTGTGGAAACTCACGGTCGCCCCCCTTCAGGGGCATCTCTGTCCCTCCCAGCACCGGACCCACCCACACCTGCCTGTCTTTTAGGCAGAGGAGGCCCCCGCCTGTCCCCGCGGGGGACAGATCCGCGGGCTGCTCAGAGCCACACCTGCCCAGGAAAAGGAGGAAACATCTGACTGATTTCACAACTTTAATGTAACACAGATACCCAAAACACGACAGCACGAGAGAAGCACGCAATGAAAGCAGGAAGGGCACAGAGTGCGTCATCTTGCATGCCATCTTCCATGGACGGGGGGAAGCGGGCCTGGAGTGCTCTGTCGGGGACCGGGCAGCGGAGGCACTCTGGCTCGGCGGGGGACTGCCGCAGCTCCTCAGGGCTGCCTGGAACCAGGAGACACAAAAGCCGGAGTAGAGGTGTCAATGCATGTGAGGGACAGCAAGGACAGACTGAGTGTCTTGTCAGGCTCTCCTCGTTCCCCCAGGCCACCCCAGGCCTGCCCCTGATACCTGCCAGCCCCTCCCCACCCCAGCCTCCAGAGTCCCGTGTAATGACCTCCAATCTTACTGAATCCAGGAGAAGAAGCTGGCACTGGTTCTGGCAGCGTTTCTGGTCCGGATGGTGGAGCTGGTGCTGGGGCCATCGAGCATGCTGGCGCTGGCCGCGCCACTGGTGCCACTGCTGACACCAGCCCTCCAGGTACCTCTCCTGTTGGCACGGTTGCTATTCAGAATGTACTGATGGTATCTGGCCCAGAAAGCAAAGGGGATCCTGGACCAGGCGTCGCCAAAATCTCCGTCCTCATCCCAGGTCAGGAGCTCCACCTGGATATCGTCCCAGCTCCACCGTCCAATCAGAGCTTCCTCCCCGATGTTCATCTGGGCCCTCATCTGGGCCCTGGCATGCTCCTCGGCCATATCCACATCCATCGTCTTGAAAGCATCATCCACAGCCTCCAAGAAATGAGCCCTCCATTCCCGGGGGTCTCGGTTCTGATACTGCGATGCAAGCACAGCAACCGTTTGCACACTTACCCTACCTCGCTCAGCACCCGCTTCCCGCCTTTCACTCACTTAAGTGCTTTGCGAAGTCATGTTAAAGACTCACACGACTGAAATCAGGCTCCCGTCATTCCGTGCCAGACCTGGGATTTCACCCCGTCCACTCCCTACAGCCTGCGAACTGGTGTCAGTGACTTGGGAACCCTGCTGGGCCTTGGCATCCTCACTGGACAAACGGCGTCAGGAGGCCGGGACCAAGACACAAACCAGGTATGGGGAGATGCAGCCAGAACACGGGCTCTGCCTTACCTGGGCGATGAATCTCAGCACCCTCATCTTGCTGGTCTCATGGCAGGCGCGCAGACCCCAGAGGAACTCATACTCGGGTGGGCTGCTATTGGGGACCTTCTTGTATTCCAAGTACCTGCGTGAGAGAGGACAACAAACCTCTGCTCCCAGACAGGCACACCTGTGGCTGCTCCAGTGGCTCCCAGGTAGTTCCTTCCCAGCCCTGAGGCTGCTGCAGGAGGCCTGCCCTGGCCCTGCACCCCCTGCCCCCACTTCCACACCGGCTCCCAGGGTTTCTGCCTCCTAAATGGAGGGGCTCACACCCCTAGGCCACTGGTCTTGCCCAGTAGACATGGGGGGGCGTGCAGGGGGGCACGTGTAGGGTACTTGTTCAGAGGAAGGCCACGAGTTTTGTGCCCCTTGTCACAATAACCCAGATTCCTGCTGGGTCTGGTGTAAGCAGGAGCCATTTCTTCAGGCTCCATGCTCTGAGCACAACCCACCATGGGGCTTGTCCGTGACCTGACTGAACCCTGGGAGAATCCATCCTAGAAAACGACTGTATGGGGAGAAACAGTCAACCAAGAGTAGGGGACTCCACGCATACTCCCAAACACCTGTGAACGTGTGTTTGTGGGGCGGCAGATGGACGAACATGCACACGGGGCCTTTGTGAGGGCACAGGAGATCTCCAAGCACTGATGATGGGGTGAGCCTGGGCTAGAAAATCAGCAGGGCCAGCCTCCAGGCCCAGATGGGCCTTACCCCAGTCAGGGCCATGATCAGGTTTCCACTCTCTGAGTCCCAGGCCCGTGAGATGTAAAGCCGGGACACTGCCTACAGGGCAGGTGCTGAAGGAGGTGGGGGCTGTACCGTCCCACCCGGTGTTTACAGACCGCAAGTGCTCCCTTTCCCCCGGCCTCCCCGGAATTGTCCCCGTGCCCCCGACACTCGCATCCTCCCACCCCACACTCACACCAGACACCCATCCCTCTGGTGTTAAGACACGGGCCGGGGAATGGCATCCTCAGCCAGAGCAGCACCCGAGGAAGGCCTGAGTGGGGGGCAAAGATACTCACTTCTGCTTCACAAAGTCCTCTGTAATGAGTTTCCTCAGATCGCCAAGGAATGGGTGCCTCACCCTGAGTGCAAGGAAAGGAAGGCGTGACTAGAGAGAGTGGCAGTGCCTGGGTCGGGCAGGAGCGCTCCCAGCAGGACTGAGGGCCTCCTAGCCTGTGAGGCGTCCTCACGGACGCCTGGGCTGGCAGCAGAGGCCAGGCCGCCACTTGTCAGCAGGGCCCCAGGGAGGGGCTGGATGGAGCCCCGAGGTCTGCTGGTGTCTCTGAGGTCTCGTGTGGGAACAGAGAGGGCACACGGGGCAGAAGAGGGCTCGGGGTTCAGGACCATTTCCCCACGCACCCTGGTGCAGCCTTGGCGCTCTACCTAGTCCAGGATGCCACGCCCCACAGAGACCGCTAGGCCACTGCAATCCCGGGGCCTCCTGTGCCCAAGGACACACTGAGGAGCGGGAGCCAGGAGCCCCCAAACATACCCGGGGCGCAGTCCCATCTTGCGGAGTGCCTCCCAGAGGACAGCTGTGAGAAGAGATGAGGTACAAGAGTTTAGCAGACGGAGGGAGGTGAGACGACGGGCAACCCCCCAGCTGCCTGTCCAGCCACTCACCCTCGCTGGCGCGGTTGCCATTCATGAAGATGACACCCAGAATCACCAAGAGGAGACTCAGCCTGGGAGTGTCCTTGGTCCTGAAGGCGTAGAAAGAGGGATCCTGTCCAGCAGCCGTTTGCCCAGGTGACCACAGCCGGCTCACCCAACTAGCCTCTCCCACACTGCTGGGCTACAGGGCAGTTCCTCCCACTCTGTATGGCTTGCTATAGCTGGTCCAGACAATTCCTTCCTCGGCCTGAGACTGAGGCCCTTCATCCATCAAATGTGGATGCTAACACCTCTTCCCAGGGCTCTGTCGAGGATGGGGTTAGGCGGGGAGCAGACGATTGGCAACCCTGAGACCAGAGGCACACCCTGATCTTCCCTGCCCTTTGCCCACTGCATCTGGAGCACGACTCCACTGGAGACCCCCGCCCCCCACTCTCCCCTTTCCCCGCCCCATGCCCGAGGCCCACTCTGCCAAGCCCTGGCTGGGACCTTAGCAGAGAGAGGCAATCAAGAAGCCTGCTTTCCCAGGAAGACAGGGGCGGGGAAGGGTGGGCAGGGCTGAAACCCAGAGAGCCGCAAAGCCTCGCCCCAAGCTACTTGCCCCTGCCTGCCCTTAGCTGCTCAGCACTGCTAACTCTGGGTGGGAGCCGTGCTAGGCCCCCCGGCCCTACTTTCCCGTCTCTCGAGAGGAGGGGCCAGGCACCACCAAGGAAGACCACCGGCCTCCTGTGCTTTCTCACTTTCCCAGGAGGCGGGCTGACGAATCCCGTGTGCAGACGAGAATGTACAGGTGCTCTTCCTTGTCAATTTCCTTCAGGTGGATCCCGAACTTCTACAGCGGGGAGAAAACGGAATGTGAGATCAAACATCCATGCCGGGTGTCCTGCAGGCGGTCTTTCAATTCCCTGTTAGAACTCTTTCTTGGCGGGGAACCCCAAGCCCTGGAGGAGGAGGGAGAGGAGAGGCCATGGAGGAAGTGCCCTGTGGGAGCAGTGACACTGGCTGAGACAACGGGAGCCACCTCAGGAGACCACAGGCGCTCAGAGAGCACGAGCGGGAGAAGGAGGGGAGGAGGCTTGCAGAGGAAGCTCCCAGGTGCAGAGGCCGGGGAGGGCTTCCCTCCAGAGCATGCAGTCCGGCCCCTGGGCCTTGAGGGGATGCAGAGGGGGGAGGCGGGCAAGGGTTCCCTGCTGCTCCTGCTCCACAGAGCTGCCCCCGGCCCCACACCCACCTTTTCCAGAGTGTACGTTGCTCGTTCAATGATCTCAGGGAAGTGTTCGTCATATTCTCGGATGACGTCCTTCAGCATGTCTGCAGGAGGGGAGGGGTGGGCAAAGCCCCAGGGCTGAGCAGCAGCCACAGAGCTACAGCCTTTCCGTCAGCCCTGCTGAGGGGAGCACGCTCAGGACCCCACAGCGTGCCAATGGAGCCATCGGCCAGGCCCGATCTGTGTGTGTTTGGCGGGGAGAGGGCATCTGGTGGGAGGCCCGCAGGGCAGGGTGGTGGCAGGGGGGAAGGACAGAGTTCAGGGAGGGGGCAGAGGCTGCCCACCTGAGCGCTTGATGGGGATCTTCTTGTAGTCTTTAATCATCAGATATTTCACCAACTTATTTGCCTGGAGAAGGAAGAGCGCACGGGGAGATCAAAGCGTGGGTGACCTCTAAGAACTGGCCCGGAAGGGAGGAGAGGAGGGAGACAGGGGGAAGGGCAGGCTTCCTTCTTACCCTCTCTTGCAGAAGGGTCACATTGCGGGGTGGCAAGCACAGCACGTGCCTTGAGGGTACCTGGGACCTCAGGGCCATGGAGGGCCGAGGGGCCATCTGAGGCCGCGCAGTCGTCAGCAGGGGCTGCGATGCCCTCCAGGTTGGTGGGACCGCAGGAGGCTCTCTCTCCTCCTCGCTGCTCTCATATTCGTCATCCAGGTGCTTGGACTGTACCATTAGACAGAGGAGAGACTCAGGGCGTCCAGGCTCCCTGAGTCGCCTGGCACACATCTTAGCCAGAGCAGGTACTTGGAAATAAGGGTAGTAGATGACACGTGGATGACACGTGCCCAGTGCTTACTAAGTGCCAGGCACTGAGCCAACCGCTTCTCCCTCCAGGCCCAAGGGTAGGGACTACGTGGAGTAAAAACATGCTGGGAAGCTTGGCTTGGAGAAACATGTACAAGCTGAGAGAAGAGGGAGGGGGAAGAAGAGGGAGAGGAAGGGAGGGGGAGGCAGAGAGCTGAGAGGGCAGAGAAAGCAGGGGAGCGAGGAGGGTAGGAGAAAGCAGGGAGGTCTCACCTTCTTTGTCCTCTTGCCTCCCATTCTGGCCCAGGGCTCCGCACTCTGCTGAGAAGTGGCAGCTGCACTCTCAGGCTCAGGGATGCTCGTGGCCATCTTGGCCTTGGCGGCAGCTGCCGCCACAACATTCTGAGGCTCCACCCAGCGAGTCTTGGCGAGAGCCTTCCCGGACTTGGTCGTCTTGGGCCGGGTGGCCGCCCCCTCCCCGGCAGAGGCTGCCTGGGTGCCCCTGGAGGCAACGCTGGGGCCCTCTGTGGCAGCCTCTTGGGCCGGGGCAGGTCTCTTGGGGCGTGGGAAGGCCATGCCACTGACACCTGCCGGCTGGCTGAAATCAAAGGCGTCGTTCTGACCCAGGAAGGCTGTCTTGGGCCGGGTGGCATCCATCTCACCTGCACGCGAGGCCTGGGGGAAAGCACAGGCCGTACTAGGGCCCTCGGCCGCAGCCTCCTGGGCCTGGGAGGATGTCTGCGGCTGTGGGGACCTTGCTGGAGCCCCAGGGGCAGCCATCTCGCTGTTGACTAGCATCTGGGAGCTGTGCGGAGAAGCGATGCTTGTCTCAGGGGTGGCTGCCGGAGCCTGGGCAGCAGATGTCATGGGCTGGGTATCGCCTCCTGACGCCTGGTGGGTGGCCACCGGGTGGTGGTTAGCGACCACCTGATTGTAGGTGGCACGGGCAGCAGTGGCAGCAGCCCGAGCAGCTTGGTTAGAGGCGGCGGCCCGGGCTACGTTGGCAGCACGGGCAGCCGTCTCATTGGCAAGTGTTTCTGGATCCATCCGAAATGCCTCCAGCAGAGTTCTGGCCAGCACTGGGTTTTCCAGTTCCCAGGGCTCATTCTGCAAGACCAGGGAGGGGAAAGGAGGGCAGGGCAGAGCAGGGGAGGGGAGGGGAGGGGAGGGCAGGGGAGGGCAAGGCAGGGCATGGCATGGCAGGGGAGGGGAAGGCAGATAGCTCTACACAGATAGCTCCCCCTGTGTTGGCCAGCCTCCGACCAGCCCCCGACCAGCCCCCGGGCCCTCCCAGCACTTCCCGCCCCCCCTCCGTCCCCGCCCCGCTTCCCCCCCACCCCCCACTGCTCCCAGTAGGAGAGGGAAGGTTTGGGTAAGCTGGGCAGTCCTTCCCCCTTCAACTCCAGCCCTCATCGGCCCCCTCCTCCCATCCTCCCTGACGTCACAAGAGAGAAGGCCCAGGGCTAGCAGGTGGCCGAGGAGGGGCCTCACCGCTAAGATGCGAAAGCCTGGTCCCAAGCTCCCAAAGGCTCTGAGGATGCGGATGTCAAAGCTGGTGAGGGCACCGTAGCCTCCGAAAGCACCAAATTCTTCATAGTCGTTGCCTTCAACCATGTCTTCCTCCCCGACTTCATCACTACCCTCGTCCATGTCTTCAACGTTGTACCCTTCAGATTCCTTGCGGTAGCTTCCCTCTGCCATGCTGGGGGTCCCAAGGAGAAGAGGGCTCAGCCTGAGAGGGATGAGGAGGCCTCCTCAGGGGGAGGGGGCGGGATCCAGCAGGAGGCGGGATCTCTCAGGAGGTGGAGGGCTGCAGTCACCGGGTTCCCAGGCAGTGTAAGGTTGGGGCGGGGGTGAGGGCTGCTGGGGTAGATTCCCTCAGAGACAGAGCCCTAGGAGGACAGAGGAGGTCGGCGGAGACCCTGCACTGAAAGGGGAGTTTAGGTCACACAGGCTCCCCAGACCAGCGGCTGGATTGGAACAAGGGGTGGACTGGCGAGCTTCAGTCCAGAGAGTCCCAGAAGAGATGCTTTGAGAGAGGGGAAATAAAGCGCCTCGATTTAATGGCTGGAGCAGGGGGCCAGGATGCTGGGGAGGAGAAGGCATGAGAAGGCTCAGACAACGGGGACTGCTGGAAGCTCTGGGAAAATGAATCCCAGCGACCCTCTAAGTCGCAGTGAGGGGGAGGGAGGGATTCAGGTGATTCAGGTCTAGGCTGGACTCATACAGGAGTGCTCACGAGGGATGGAGTGGGGTTCCGTGGTGGGGGGGGGGGGGCGGGGTCCTCGGACTAGGCGAGGCTCGAACTGGAAGCGCTGGAGGTCTCAAAGGCCAGGATCGCAACTCGGGGAAGGGGGGCAAAGCCGTCAGTTGGGTTGCACCGATCTCAGGGAATGGTTGGAGTGGGGGTGGGGCCTCCGCGCTAAGGCAGCTCAGCACGGAGCACGCGCGTCCGTTAAAGGTGTTCAGATGGTGGGCTCCGGCGTTAAGCAGGGCTCGAATCGGGGAGCCTGGGTCTGGTGGCCGTGGTGGGGGGCGGCTCCTTTGTTGACCACGGGTCTAATGGGGTTCAAGTTCTGCGTGCTTGGGCTTTGTTCACATCCGGGGGCGGGGGTGGGGTGGGGAGGAAGGGCACAGCGTACCCGGTTCCACTTGCCCTCTCCCGGTCCTGTCTGGGGCTGGATCCTTACCTTCCCTGGGGCTCCAATGGCGTCCGTCCTCAGCACCAGGAACCCCGCAGCCGCGCCCTCGCCTACTGCTGCCAGCACAGCAGCTCCCACCACCCCGCCCCTTTTCTCCCCGCACCCCCCCACCCCCGGCGGCTGGGCAGCCTGCGCATGCGCGGACCCCTCCAGCCGGCCCGCTCTCCCAACAAAAGCCTTTTCCACCAGGTCCCCTGTGCGCATGCGGTTCCGCCAGTGGGTGGGCGGGGTGGGGTGGGGGCGTTTTCTCCCTCCCGCCAGATTCCCCTCACTGTCAACCCCTCCGCCCCCGCGACACCGACCGGGGACGCGGGCACGCGCGCCCTGTATTGCGGTTCCAACCCATCCATCACATACCCTCAGTCCCCCCACTTTTGCACAATGCCTCTCAGCCCTGCCCTCCCCCTTGCCTCTAAGCTCCTCCGGTGTGGTCTGGAATACACTGAGCCCTGCTTCCCCAGCATGAATGACCCCTAGGTCACCAATACAGAGGTCTCTAGGCCGGTCGGTAACTGCAACGGGAGAAATGGAAATGGCGAGAGGACACCAGTTCCCCGTGTGTTCTCCTCCACTATCCCCGTCTAGGGCCCCCAGACACACTGGGAGCATCTGCTTCCCCAGCCACTCTTCGGGCAGCTTGTGTGTGCTGGGCATTATCTTCCTCTCACGGCAGCCCTGGGAAGTGGATGTCAGCACCCCCATTTTACAGATCAGGAAGCTGAGGCACAGACGCATTGCTGTGAACTCACGCGACAAGGCCACAGAGCCAGTGAGGTGAAAATGCAGCATTTGGGCTCGGGTCTTCCTGACTCCAAAACCCGTGTTCCATTGGCCCTGGCCCCGGGGATCGAGGCACCCTCCCCTCTCCAGTTTGGGCAGCAGATCCACTCCACCTCCCCTGCCCTGTGAACATCTGTCCCAACAAACCGGGTTTCCCCTCTCTCAGACCTAAGCTCATGCTCTGCATCCCAGGGGGAACAGGTAGGGGGCCCCAGGCCCACCCCTTGCCTGCTCTATATGGGCCCATCCAGGTGTGCGAATTGCTCCTCGGGGTCCACTCCCTGCTCTGACTGTCAGGCCCCTTCGCTGTGAGTGGCACAAACAGGCTGTCCCTGAGGCCTTCCTGGTGCCCGCTGGAGCGGCCAGGACAATCAGGCACTTGTGTGTCTGAGTCACGGCAAACCCTGATTCAGAGTAAATGTTTGGCCTGGTTCCTTCCACGGCTGGGGCCTGGGGCAGCTGTGGTCGTGTGGATAGAAGCTCTCAGCTGGACTTCCAAATTCCAGGGACAGAGTGCTGGGTCAGTCTGTCGCTAGCTGTGTGAGCCCACTCCGGTCACTGGACAGCTCTGAGCCTGGTTTCTCAATATGCAAAATGGGAAGCAAAAGGAGAACTTACTGGTGTCCCACCCAAGGGCGCACATGCTCCAGAATCACTGAAGAAAATCCTATGCTCCCATTTCAAATTGCACCTCTTTTTTTTTTTTTTAAACAAACAAACATAGTGGACTTTAATATTCATTTTTCTATCAGCCTCTCCAGGACCCCTGTGTCTGAATGGAAGCTATTGCTAGGACCAGAGCTTTTACTCTCCAGTGACCAACATCAATTCTGCCTGGCTGGATGGCTTTCCTCAGCTGTTGCATAGCAACCTTCCCTGTCAGCTAGCTGCTTGTGTCTCTCAGCCCTTCTTGTGTAACACGTTTCTGTACGACGTGACCAGACCTTAGAAGTGAAAGTCTTGACGAGCTGCTGTGCGCTAATAGAAAATGCCATGTTCCCTTCTCATTTTGAAACTGTGGTGGTTGTTTTTTTTTTTTAAACAAAATCCATAGTGGACTTTTACACTTGTTTTATTTTATTTTTCTTCTTATTTTTTCTCTTTCTTCTTTTTTCTTAATGGAGATGTAATTGACTTTGAACATTATACTACTTGACATCTCCACGTGGGTGTCTCAAGGGCTCCTCACAGTGAGTCTGTCTCATTGTGGTATTGGGATAGCCACCCCTCCCACACACTCACATCCCCCATCTCTCTTGTTTTTAAAGCTTCTATCTTCACAATCTCAGCACATGGCACCACGACGCACACAGCTACTCACTTCAGAAAAGGGAAGTCAACTACCACCACTGCCCTTTTGTCATACACTGCACCCAGGTGGGAGACCTCTGCAGCTCTCCAGCACTACCTCTCTGTGCAGCTCTCACCCCTCCTTTACTCCCAGAATATTCTAGTCACATTGGCCTCTTGGAATTCTCAACTCTGTCTCCTTCACTCATTGAGCTCTGTTTGTGTTCAGTCTTTCTGTGCTGTAGCCTGGGAACTCTATCCAGGCAAGAAGTTCGGCTTGGGGGGAATCGGACAACCCAGGGAATCACCTTGTTAATTTCCCTTGTGTTGGGGACCCCTTATCCTGTGTGGCTCATGGTGCCATGATGTAAAGCTTTATAACATTTTTGATTTATAGATGTTTAGGTGGCAGAGCGAATCAGATTCCTGTTAATTCATCGTGGCCAGAAGCATGATCAATTTTTCTTACATTCAGATGTTTTAACTGTGAACTATGCTTTTAAGATGTATCCACTCGGCTCTGCGTAGTCTAATTCTGTCTACGTGACCCGCAGGAATAACACATAGTGTGCATGCGTGATGCGTTACTTATCTGTTCCCCCAGGGACAGACAATCATATTTCTCATCTAGGGTAATAAACACCCATTCAAGATTTCTCAGCAGGAGTTTGTCATATTGGGTTTCAATGGTTGCTTTTTAAGAAAGAATTTTTTGAAGAAAAGTGGAGAGACTAGTAGAGGGGCCAGGATAGCAACATCCAGAAACCAGAGTGTTTGTCGTTCCACCATACTGATGAGAAACAATTATGAGTTGTACAAGGGAGATGGCAATCCTTGTTCCCCATTCATTCCTTGGTATCACTTTGATAATTTCCATTATCTTGAGAACCCCTTATTCTCTGTGGTACATGAAGCCATGGTATAAGCTTTATAACATTTTTGATTTATAGATATTTAGTTGACAGAGGAAATCAGATTCTTGTTAACTTTGTAATATCTGGCAGTATAAGTATCCATCCTGACTTCTTTCAGTGATTGTTATGCTTTTAATATTGTATCCAAATTTCTATTATCAACTGTAAATTGTCACTTGCTGTGAGCACTTGCCATCTACCTCTACAAGGGTTAAATCATGTGTTTCTGCAGCTGTTGACCTTCAACACTTCCCGAAGTAATTTCAGGTTGGCGATCAGAACTGAGGCCCTCTGTGCTTTGGGGAAACTCCTAGAACAAGTCTTCAGATAGTTAGCCATTTTTACAAGTTAATTGTATGAGACCAATCCTTGCATCTTCTCATATCTAGAAAAGCACTAAATCTGTTTATCTGACATCAGCTCCTCATGAGGAGCAGAAAACTTTTGTAAAGATAAGTACTTGATTGTATGAAGTCCCCTTTCACAAAATCATGTATATTGACCCTCTCCCCCTATCTCTTTGGAGCAGTTTCTCAGAGCTATCTGAGGTGCTATCTCCTGCACTATAGCCCTCAAATAAAACTTGCCCCAAATAAACGTTAATGTACAATTTTTACATTGTGCAGTTTTTTAAAGTCAACACTATGTACAGTTAATACACGATGAGCATTCATGATATTTTTCAATCTCCTTACCCTAAGGTCTAGGTTTTACCTTTATTCCTATACAAGTATAAAATGAGAAAAGTATAGGCTCATTAAGAAGACCAAAGACAAGAATTAGAGGACACTTCAGAAGGAACAACGTAAGTCAGAAGAAAGTGGCATACCATTCTTAAAACAATAAATAAGCATCCACTCAGAATTTTATACTCAATGAATATCTGTTTAAAACTGAAGTTGAAATAAAAGGTTTTATACATACTCAAGCTGAAATAATTCATCACCAATAGATTACAAGATGTCCTTCATGCACAAGAAAAATAAATGGAAATATGGTCTACACAAATGAGTAAACAATACTGTAATGGTAGATATGAAAGTAGATATAATCAATTAATTTTTACATTTAAGAATAACCTATTATTGATGATGTAAAGCAAAAATTCATAACAATACATTATTACTGTGTATATATGTGCTTAGTCGCTCAGTTGTGTCTGACTCTTGCAACCCCATAGGCTGTAGCCTGCCAGTCTCCTGTGTCCATGGGATTCTCCAGGCAAGAATACTAGAGAGGGTTACCATTTCCTTCTCCAGGGTATCTTCTCGACCCAGGGATCAAACCCAGGTCTCCTGCATTGCTGTCAGACTCTTATAATAAGTCATGTGAAATTTATTTCTTGGGAAATAATAGCACAAAGACTGGGGGTGGGGGTGTACATAAGATTTTACATCTACTTGTGAAGTGGTATAATATTATTTGAATGCAGATTGTGATATACTAAAGAAGTATCAAATGTAACGCTAACATACCTATTGAAAGAATTATGGCTAGTGAACCTATATGGGAGATAATGAAATCATGAAGTGCTCATTTAATTTAAAATGTTTTGAAGAGATAAAATGAAACAACAGATGACCAAATAGAAAAAAACATGGTAGCTTTAAATCCAGCCATATCAATAACAAAATACAAATTGTCTAAACATACCAATTAAATTTAGAGGTTGAAAAATTGGATTCCTTTTTCTTTTAATTGACTTTATTTTTAAAAGCAGTTTTAGGTTCGTATCAAAATTGAGCAGAAGTTACAGAGTCATCCCATATACCTCCTGCCCCAACAGAGACAGAGCCTCCCCACTATCAACATCCTGCACCAGAGGGGTGTACTTCTTATAATCAGTGAATCTATATTGACATATCATTATCACCCAAAGTCCACAGTTTACATTAGGAATCGCTATTATACTTACCATGGGTTTGAACAATATGTAGCCACCATTATAATATCATACATATTAATTTCACTGCCTCCCAAATCCTCTGTGCTCCACATAGTTATCCCCCACTCTCTCCTAAATGCTAGCAACCACTGTTTTTTAAAAACTTATCTGCATAGGTTTGCCTTTTCCAGAATGTCATATAGTTGGAATCATACAATATGTACCATTTTCAGATTGGTTTCTTTCACCGGGTAATATATATTTAAGCTTCTTGAATGTGTTTTTAGGGCTTGATAGCTCATTTCTTTTTAGCGCTGAATTATATACCATTATCTGGATGTGTCACAGTTTGTTCATCCATTTGCCTACTGAAGTACATCCTGGTTGCTTCAGAAGTTATGGCAATTTTTAATAAAAGTGCTGTAAACATTCATATGCAGGTTTTTGTGTGGACACAAATTTTCAGCTCATTTGGGTAAATACCAAGGAGCATGGCTGCTGGGTTACAAGGTTAGAATAGGTTTAATTTTGTAAGAAACTCTCAAACTGTCTTCCAAAGTGGTTGTACGGTTTTGAATTCCCGCCAACAATGAAAGGAGAGTTCCTGTTGATACACATCTTTGCAGGCATTTGGTATTGCTAGTGTTCTGGATTTTGGCCATCCTGATGGGTGTGTAGTGGTATCTCATTTTTTAAATTTGTATTTCTCTAATAACATACAATATGGAGCATGAAAAATTGGATTTTAAAAAGATCCAGCTATATACTGTTCCATGAATCCCAGTTTAAATGTAAAGGTACATATAGGTTAAAAATAAAAATATGGGAAAAGATATATCAAGCTACTAAAAATCAAAACAGGGTTGTAATGGATATATTAATAACAGATAAAGCAGATTTCATAATAAAATACATTGCCAAGGATAAGATTTATAAGAAGATCATCTATATTTATGATTGCCTGTGCCATTCTTAGTCGCTCAGTCATGTCTGACTCTGCGACTCCATGGACTGTAGCCTACCAGGCTCCTCTATCCATGGGAATTCTCCAGGCAAGAATACTGGAGTAGGTTTCCATGCCTTCTTCCAGGGGATCTTCCCAACCCAGGTATTGAACCCAAGTCTCCCGCATTGCAGGCGGATTCTTTACCATAAGGCCAATTCATCAAGAGGGCATAAAAATTCTAGATGTTTATACATCTATGAATGGAATTTAGAAATATATGAAAGAAAGGAAAATCCACAATTAGGGTCAGAGATTTTAAGTCTTTTCTCTCCCCAGTTGAACAAGTTGACAAAAAAATCAGTAAGTGTATAGAATACTTGAAAATGCTGTCACTCAAATTAATCTAATTAATATATATTTTTAAGTTGTATTGGGGTATAATTTATTTACAATGTTGTGTTAATTTCAGGTGTACAGCAAAGTGACTCTGTTATACAAATACGTATATCTATTAGATTCTTTCCTCATTAGGCCATTATAGAGTATTCAGTAGACTTTCCTATACAATAGGTTCTTATTAGCTATCTATTTTATATATAGTAGTATGTATGTGTCAATCCCAATCTTCCAATTTATCCCTCTTCTCCTTACCTCCCCCCAGTAACTATAAGTTTATTTTATACATATGTAACTCTATTCAGTTTTGTAGATAAGTTCATTGTCTTATCTTGTTATAGATTCCACATATAAGCCATATCATGATATTTGTCTTTTTCTTACTTCACTCAGTATGATAATTTCTAGGTTCATCCATGTTGCTGTAAATGGCATTATTTTGTTCTTTTTTAAAGGCTAAATAATATACCATTGTATGTGTGTACCACATCTTCTTTATCCATTTCTCTGTTGATGGACATTTAGATTGCTTCCATGTCCTGGCTATTGTAAATAGTGCTACAATGGACACTGGGGTGCATGTATCTTTTCAAATTATGTTTTTCTCTGGATTTATGCCTATGACTTGGATTGCTGGATCATGTGGTAATTCAATTTTATTTTTTAAGGAACCTCCATACCGTGCTCCATTTTAAGGACACAATCCACAACAACAACAACAACAACAACAAAATATTGTTTTCATATGTACATGAAAATTTACCATGATAGACAATATTCTGGGCCATAAACACATCTTACAAATAAAAGGATTCATATCACCTAAAGGGTTTTCCTGAAGGACAATGAAATTAAATTAGATGTAAATTACAGGAATGTATCTGCAAAATTCCCCAAATATTTGCAAATGACATAGCATACTCTTCAATAACATATGGGTGAAAGAAAAAAAAGTTTAGAAAGTAATTAAAACTTAATGAAAAGTAAAGTACAACTTATTAAAATTTGTAGGATGCATTTAAAGCAGTCTTTAAAAGCCAATTTATAGCACAAAATGCTTATAATTTTTAAAGTCAGAATTAAGTTTAATATATATTAACAAGAGCAAACCCAAATACAATTAAAACTGAAATAGCAGGAGAAAGTAAATATGGGAAAGTGTAGAAGTCACTGAAGTAGACAACAACAATCAAAAAAAGGACAGGAAATTAAAGAAATCAAATCTGATCTTTAAGAATATAAATACAATTGATAAGCCTCTATCCGAAATAATAAGAAAAAAAAAAGAGAATGCATGAATTATCAATATTAGGAAAGAGAAAATTACTGTTAATTATATCACAAACATTAAAAATTTATGTCAATATTCAATAACTTTATTCTAGTCAATGGGCATTTATGCAACAGAAATAATCAAGAAAATGGAATTTTAAATACCATTTCCAATAGCAAAAATACCACTTATTAGAGCATAAAAGGAAGAATTGTATAAGGGAGATGTGACAAAAATTGAGCAACTCTTTACTTGGAAACATTAAGACATTGCTGAGAACAATTTAAAAGGACATAGATAAATGGAATATATAATTGTACATTTATATGGAAATAAAATTTTCAAATAGCCAAGCAATTTTAAGAAAGAAAAATGAAACTGAAGGTATCACAGGCTGTGATTTCAAACTATACTACAAAGCTACATTCATCAAAATACTACAGTACTGGCACAAAAGCAGACATATAGATAAATGGAACAGAATAGAGAGCCAAGAAATAAAGCCACAGTTATATGGGCAATTAAACTACGACAAAGGAGGTAAGAATATATGATGGGGAAAAGTCAGCCTTTTCAATAAGGTGTTGAGAAAACTGAAGAACTACATGTGAAAGAATCAAACTGGTTAATTTTCTCACATCACATACAAAAATAAACTCAAAATGGATTAAAGATTTAAATGTAAGACCTGAAACCATAAAACTTTTAGGAAAGACATTGGCAGTACAGTTTTTAATATCATTCTTAGCAGTATTTTTTTGGATACATCACCTGAGGCAAAGGAAACAAAAGCAAAAATAAACAATTGGAACCACATGAAACTAGAAAGGTTTTGCACGGTGAAGGAAACTATCAACGAATGAAAAGGCAGCCTGCTCAATTGGAGGGAGGAGATATTTGCAAACAATATATTGGATATGGGGTAAATATACAAAAATATATAAAAGACTGATACAACTCAACATCAAAAAAAGAAAGAAAAAAGAAAACCCTAACAACTCAATTAAAAATAGGCAGAGGAACTGAATAGATATTTTTCCAAAGATGGCCAAGGAACATATGAAAAGATGCTCAATGTCACTAACTGTCAGGGGAATACAAGTCAAAAAGATGATGAGATATGACCTCATACTTTTCAGAATGATAACCATCAAAAAACAACAAAAAAGCGTTGGCAAGGATGTGGAGAAAAGAAAGGGCTCCTTGTGGACTTTGGTGGAAATGTAAACTGGTGCAGCCAATGCAGTACAAAGTTTCCTCAAAAAAATTAAAAATAAAACTATTGTATCATCCAGTAATCCCATTTCTGGGTATTTTTCCAGAGAAAACAGAAAAACTAATTTGAAAAGAACCCTATGTCCATTGGAGCATTATTTACAATGGCAAAGATATGGTAACAACCTAGATGCTCATCAACAGATGAATGGATAAAGTAGCTGTGGTATATTTACAATGGAATATTCAGCCACTAAAAAATTGCCAACGAATGTTGGCAACTTGATCTTCTCTAGTTCCTCTGACTTTTCTAAATCCAGCTTGAACATCTGGGAGTTCGCTGTACATGTACTGTTGAAGCCTGGCTTGGAGAATTTTCAACATTAGTTTGCTAGCATGCGAGATGAGATGGCATGTCCAGAAATGGTATGGACCTAATAGAAGCAGAAGATATTAAAAAGAGGTGGCAAAAATACACAGAAGAACTGTACCAAAAAGATCTTCAAGAACCAGATAATCATGATGGTTTGATCAGTCACCTAGAGCCAGACATCCCAGAATATGAAGTTAAGTGGGTCTTACGAACCATCACTATGAACAAAGCTAGTGGAGGTGATGGAATTCCAGTTGAGCTATGTCAAATCCTAAAAGATGATGCTGTGAAAGTGCTGCACTCAATATGTCAGCAAATTTGGAAAACTCACCAGTGGGCACAGGCCTGGAAAAGATCAGTTTTCACTCCAATCCCTAAGAAAGGCAATGCCAAAGAATGCTCAAACTACCACACAATTGCACTCATCTCACACACTAGTAAAGTAATGCTCAAAATTCTCCAAGCCAGGATTCAGCAATACATGAACTGTGAACTCCCAGATGTTCAAGCTGGTTTTAGAAAAGGCAGAGGAACTAGAGATCAAATTGCCAAAATCTGCTGGATCATGGAAAAAGCAAGAGAGTTCCAGAAAAACTTCTATTTCTGCTTTATTGACTATGTCAATGCCTTTGACTGTGTGGATCACAATAAACTGTGGAACATTCTGAATTGCCTCTTGAGAAATCTGTATACAGGTCAGGAAGAAACAGTTAGAACTGGACATGGAACAACAGACTGGTTCCAAATAGAAAAAGGAGTACGTCAAAGCTTGTATATTGTCACCCTGCTTATTTAACTTATATGCAGAGTACACCATGAGAAACGCTGGGCTGGATGAAGCACAAGCTGGAATCAAGATTGCTGGGAGAAATATCAATAACCTCAGATATTCAGATGCCACCACCCTTATGGCAGAAAGTGAAGAGGAACTAAAGAGCCTCTTGGTGAAAGTGAAAGAGGAGAGTGAAAAAGTTGGCTTAAAGCTCAACATTCAGAAAACGAAGATCGTGGCATCTGGTCCCATCACTTCATGGCAAGTAGATGGAGAAACCGTGGAAACAGTGTCAGACTTTATTTTTTTTGGGCTCCAAAATCACTGCAGATGGTGACTGCAGCCATGAAATTAAAAGACACTTGCTCCTTGGAAGAAAAGTCTTGACCAACCTAGACAGCATATTGAAAAGCAAAGACATTACTTTGCCAACAAAGGTCCATCTAGTCAAGGCTATGGTTTTTCCAGTAGTCATGTATAGATGTGAGAATTGGACTAGAAAGAAAGCTGAGTGCTGAAGAATTCATCCGTTAGAACTGTGGTGTTGGAGAAGACTCTTGAGAGTCCCTTGGACTGCAAGGAGATCCAACCAGTCAATCCTAAAGGAAATCAGTCCTGAATATTCATTGGAAGGACTGATGTTGAAGGTGAAACTCCAATACTTTGGCCACTTGATGCGAAGAGCTGATTCATTTTAAAAGATCCTGATGCTGGGAAAGATTGAAGGGGAGAGGAGAACGGGACGACAGAGGATGAGATGGTTGGATGGCATGACCGACTCAATGGACATGAGTTTGAGCAAATTCTGGGTGTTGGTGATGGACAGGGAGGCCTAGCGTGCTGCAGTCCATGGGGTTTCAAAGAGTCGGACATGACTGAGTGACTGAACTGAACTGAAATGAGGTGAGTGCAATTGTGTGATAGTTTGAACATTCTTTGGCATTGCTTTTCTTTGGGACTGGAATGAAAACTGACCTTTTCCAGTCCTGTGGCCACTGTTGAGTTTTCCAAATTTAATGGCATATTGAGCGCAGCACTTTCACAGCATCATCTTCCAGGATTTGAAATAGCTCAACTGGAATTCCATCACCTCCACTAGCTTTGTTCATAGTAATGCCTCCTAAGGCCCACTTAACTTCACACTCCAGGATGTTTGGCTCTAGGTGAGTGATCACACCATCATGGTTATCCAGATCATTCAGATATTTTTAGTATAGTTCTGTGTATTCTTGCCACCTCCTCTTAATATCCTTTGCTTCTGTTTGGTCCATGCTATTTCTGTCCTTTATTGTGCCTATCTTTGCATGAAATGTTCCCTTGGTATCTCTAATTTTCTTGAAAAGATCTCTGATTTTCTTGAAGAGATCTCTAGTCTTTCCCATTGTATTGTTTTCTTCTATTTCTTTGCATTGATCACTAGAAAGGCTGCATTATCTCCCCTTGCTATTCTTTGGAACTCTGCATTCAAATAGATATATCTTTCCTTTTCTCCTTTGCCTTTCACTTCCTGAGAAATCTGTATGCAGGTCAAGGAGCAACAGTTAGAACGGGACATGGAACAATGGACTGGTTCCAAATTGGGAAAGGAGTACGTCAAGGTTGTATGTTGTTACCTTGTTTATTTAACTTATATGCAGAGTACATCATGCAAAATACCGGACTGGTTGAAGCAGAAGCTGGAATGAAGATTGCAGGGAGAAATATTAATAACCTCAGATATGTAGATGACACCATCCTTATGACAGAAAGTGAAGAGGAATTAAAGGGCCTCTTGATGAAAGTGAAAAAGGAGAGTGAAAAAGCTGGCTTAAAACTCAACATTCAGAAAACTAAGACCATGGTATCCAGTCCTATCACTTCATGGCAAATAGATGAGGAAACAGTGGAAACAGTGACAGACTTAATTTTCTTGGGCTCCAAAATCACTGCAGATGGTGACTGTGGCTATGAAATTAAATGATGCTTGCTTCTTGGGAGAAACGCTATGACCAACCTAGACAGCATATTAAAAAGCAGAGACATTACTTTACTGAAAAAGGTCCATCTAGTCAAAACTATGGTTTTTCCAGTAGTCATGTGTGGATGTCAGAATTGAACTATGAAGAAAGTTGAACTCTGAAGAATTGATGCTTTTGAACTGTGGTGTTTGAGAGGCCTCTTGAGAGTTCCTTGGACAGCAAGGAGTTCAAACCAGTCAATCCTAAAGGAAATCAGTCCTGAATATTCATTGGAACAACTGATGCTGAAGCTGAGGCTCCAATACTTTGGCCACCTTATGCAAAAAAAAAAAAAAAAAAAAAACAAAAACCTGACTCATTTCAAAAGACCCTGATGCTGTGAAAGATTGAAGGCAGGAGGAGAAGGGGACGACAGAGGTTAAGATGGTTGGATGGCATTACTGACTCAATGGACATGAGTTTGAACAAGCTCCAGGAGTTTGTGATGGATAGGAATGCCTGGCATCCATGGGGTCGCAAAGAGTCAGACATGACTGAGCACCTGAACTGAACTGAATTGAGTCAAAAGCTACAAACTTCCAGTGACAAAATAAACTAGTACTAGTGGTGTAATGTACAACATGATAAATATGATTAACACTGCTGTACATTATATATGAAAATTTTGAAAGGGTAAATCCTCAGCGTTATCATCACAAGGAAAAAAGCTTCTCCTATTTCTTTACCTTTGTATCTTTATGATATGATGGATGTTCACTAAATTTATTGTGGTAATTGTTTCATGCTATATCTAAGTCAAATTATTATACTGTGTATCTTAAACTTATACAGTGCTGTATACCAATAATATCTGAAAAAACTGGAATAAAAATAGAAAAAGGATATATATTAAACAAAGTAGGGCTTCCCTGGTGGCTCAGACAGTACAGAATCTGCCTGCAATATGTTCTTGCCTGGAAAATTCCATGGACAGAGGAGCCTGGTGGGCTACATTCCATGAGGTCTCAGAGTCCGACACAACTGAGCAAGTTTCACTTTCACTTCATTAAACAAACTAGAATACCTTGTCTCCTTGAGAGGCATAGATATGAACTGGAATAAGGTTTTCTCCACTGTCTGACCCTAAAGTATTCCTTCCCATCTTCTGTTTGCTTGAACTAGTATGGCACTCTCTTAGTCCCTTCAGGAGCCATACTACTTACTGCCTTAGAGACTGTATGGTGCTGCTCCCGGGAAATCTGAAGTGATAACTCTTCATCTTCTCCTGTTCACCTGTCTACCTCATACTTATTTCTGAGGTCTCAACTTAAATATCACTTCTTCCTGAAGGTCTTTCCTGGCCAGAAACCATTTCATCCTCAATTTAAATTACTCATCCAATTGGAAGAATCAATATTAGTAAATGACTGCATTACCCAAAGGAATCTACAGATTCAATCCAATCTTTATCAATTACCAATGGTGTTTTTCACAGAATTAGAACAAAAAATTTTAAAACTTGTACAGAAACACAAAGGACCTTGAATAGTCAAAACAAGACTGAGATAGAAGAATGGAGCTGGAGCAATCATGTTCCCTGACTTCAGACTATACTACAAAGCTACAGTTATCAAAACAGTATGGTACTGACAAAAAAAAAAAAAACCCCGACACATAGATCAATGAAACAGTATAGAAAGCCCAGAAATAAACTCACACACTTATGATCCATTAATCTATGACACAGGGGATAAGAATATACAAGGAGAAAAAACAGTCTCTTCAATAAGTGGTGCTGGAAAAAAGTGGGCAGCTACATTTAAAAGAATGAAATTAGAAGAATCCCTAACACCATACACAAAAATATACTCAAAATGGTTTAATGACCTAAATGTAAGACCTGACACCATAATACTCCTAGGAGAGAATATAGACAAGACATTCTTTGACATAATTCATAGCGATATTTCCTTAGATTAATCTCCCAAGGCAAAAGATATGAAGGCAAAAATGACCAAACGGGAACTAATAAAACTTAAAATCTTTTGCACAACAGAGGGAACCATCAACAAAACAAAGAGACAACTGATGGACTGAGAAAAAATATTTTCAAATGATGCAACTGACAAGAGACTAATTTCCAAAATATACAACAGTGTATATAAATCAATATCAGAAAACAAACAACCCAATAAAAAAAATGGGCAGAAGACCTAAATAGACATTTCTCCAAAGAAGACATACAGATGGCCAAAAGGCACATGAAAAGATGTTCAACATTGCTAATTATTAGAGAAATACAAATCAAAACTATAATAAAGTATCACCTCACACCTGTCAGAAAGGCCATCATCAAAATGTCTACAAATAGCAAATGCTGGAAATGATGTGGAGAAAAGGGAACCCTTCAATATTGTCTGTGGGAATGTTAATTGGTACAGGCAGTATGGAGGTTCCTTGAAAAACTAAAAATAGAACTATTGTGTGACCCTGAAATCCCACTCCTGGGATATATCTGGAGAAAACCATAATTTGAAAAGATACATACAGTCCAATGTTCATTGCAGCACTATTTAAATAACTAAGACATGGAATCAACCAACATGTCCATCAACAGATGAATAAAGAAGACGTGTTATAAATTTATTATGGAATACTACTCAGCCATTAAAAAGAATAAAATATTGCCATTTGTGGCAAAATGTAGATTTTCTAGAGATAATCATGCTAAGTGAAGCAAATCAGAGAGAGAAAGACAAATATCATATGATATCATTCATTTGTGGAATCTAAAAAATGATATTAATGAATTTATTTACCAAACAGAACTAGACTTATAGACATAGAAAACAAACTTATGGTTGCCAATGGGAAAATGGAGGGTAGGGGTAAATTTGTAATTACCAGATACACTAATATATATAAAATAAACAACAAAATCCTAATGTATAACCCAAGGAACTATATTCAATATCTTGTAATAATCTATAATGCAAAATAATATGAAAAATATATGTGTGTGACTGAATCATTTTTATGTACACTTGAAACATTGTATGTCAACTATAATCCAATAAAAATAACAATTAAAAATAAATGAATAAATAAAATTAATAAATTACTTTTCCTCTTCTCTTTTTTCTCAGCACATTAAAAACTTCCTCCATAGCACTTATTAGTATGTGTCATAATTAATGTATTTGTGTATATATGTTTGAAACACTTTTTGAAACCCCTGCTGCCCATTCCAGTGCAAATCCAATGGTGAAATTTGCCATTGTCTGTTTTGTTCTCCACTGTATATCTTGATATTGTATATCTTGTATATTGTCACCCTGCTTATTTAACTTATATGCAGAGTACATCATGAGAAACACTGGACTGGAAGAAACACGAGCTGGAATCAAGATTGCTGAGAGAAATATCAATAACCTCAGAGATGCAGATGACACCACCCTTATGGCAGAAAGTGAAGAGGAACTAAAAAGCCTCTTGATGAAAGTGAAAGTGGAGAGTGAAAAAGTTGGCTTAAAGCTCAACATTCAGAAAATGAAGATCATGGCATCCGGTCCCATCACTTCATGGGAAATAGATGGGGAAAGAGTGGAAACCGTGTCAGGCTTTATTTTTCTGGGCTCCAAAATCACTGCAGATGGTGACTGCAGCCATGAAATTAAAAGATGCTTACTCCTTGGAAGAAAAGTTATGACCAACCTAGACAGTATATTCAAAAGCAGAGGTCCATCTAGTCAAGGCTATGGTTTTTCCTGTGGTCATGTATGGATGTGAGAGTTGGACTGTGAAGAAGGCTGAGTGCTGAAGAATTGATGCTTTTGAACTGTGGTGTTGGAGAAGACTCTTGAGAGTCCCTTGGTCTGGAAGGAGATCCAACCAGTCCATTCTGAAGGAGATCAACCCTGGGATTTCTTTGGAAGGAATGATGCTAAAGCTGAAGCTCCAGTACTTTGGCCACCTCATGCGAAGAGTTGACTCATTGGAAAAGACTCTGATGCTGGGAGGGATTGTGGGCAGGAGGAGAAGGGGACGACAGAGGATGAGATGGCTGGATGGCATCACCGACTCGATGGACATGAGTCTGAGTGAACTCTGGGAGTTGGTGATGGACAGGGAGGCCTTGCGTGCTGTGATTCATGGGGTTGCAAAGAGTCGGACACGATTGAGTGACTGAACTGAACTGAACTGTATATCTTGAGGATCTAGTCCAACGCTTGTTCCCTTATGGGGTCTCAAATATGTTTGTGGGAGAAATAAGTGAATGAACAGAGGAATCAGTGACTTGAGAAACAGAATGAAAAGGATGGAAGAATCCATAGAGGGATTGGGTATGAAAGTATTAAATATATACCCATGGTCTTCCCATATGCTGTTGCACATGGACCGAGCAATGGGAAAACAGACAGGGATGTGCCAGGGAGAGCCAGGAAATAGAAGATACATAGATGTGGAACGGGAGTACGTGATGGAAGGAGAAGGGGTACTGAGTAGAAAAACCAGTTAGAGAACTGAAAAGACATAGGAAAGAGGGAGACAGACAGGTAGCAGCAGAAAGCAGGGGAGGATGCAGGGGAGCTCAGGAGAGATGGAGAAGAGAGACAGCAAGTGGGACCATAAGGTGACATGCAGAAAGCAGGCAGAAAGTGAAGGAACATGTCTCCCCAATAACACACCTTACTGGGTAGTGATCAAAATAATGAATTTCATACATTCCTCCTTTTCATTCTAGCACCACTAGCTCTTAACATTGGCCATAGAAAATTAGAGCTGTTTGTAAAAAAAATCAGGGCAACAAAGATCTGACTCCTCCATTCATTGCTTCTGGTGAAAGCCTAGCGTCTGGAGGTCTTACCAGTGATAAGGCTACAGCAAAAGGGACAGGGATAAGTAGACACTCATTTTGAAGCAAGCTCCACTCAGGAGTCTGTGTGGGAAGCACATCCAGGGAAGGTAAGAGACTGATGTATGTAATGGTTTTGTAGTAAGGGAAATGGAAATATCAAGTCCTTTGTATATATACCATGAAAAATTCCCCATCGTGGGGTCACTGGCAAGAAATTGAATCCTCTCAGGAGCAAAACAAGCATTCCAGGTGGGATTTTCCCTGCTGCTGTATTGGGAATTTATTATATCAAATATCTAAAATGAAATAGAGAATTTAATATCACAAGCCATGAAAAGGTTGTAACCATGATCACTCAATCCCAAGGATATTCTTGCATGTGATGTTAGAGTAATGAGACTCAGTGGAAATAAAACAGCCATATTTTGACATTTAAATGCCAATATTTCCCAAGCTGTATGAACTTCCTTGGTGGTTCAGACAATAAAGAATCTGCCTGCAATTCAGGAGACCCAGGTTTGATCCCTGAGTTGGGAAGATCCCCTGGAGGAGGAAATGGCAACCCACTCCAGTATTCTTGCCTGGAAAACCCCATGGGCAGAGAAGCCTGGCTGGCAAAGAGTCAGACATGACTGAGTGACTAATACTTTCATGTTTTATTATAATTCACCATGGGCCTGAATTGTATCTTAAGCTGATAAGAGGCTTAGAGGCAACATCCTGAGGACTTGTGTGGACTTAAACAGAGAAAAGCTAGCCACACTTATTCCACTGGACACACTGATCTTAGTTCGGCCATAAGATCTTCCCTCCCTTCCCCTGAGAAAATGACTAAAAGTTTACAGTGAGCTGAGGTGGGCACCTATGTGTGATGGTGTATGCAGCACAGGTATGGCCTCTCAATGAAATACTTAGGGAAGACAGGGAAGCAAACAGGATGAGAGTCAATGACAGTGCAACATCAGTTTCCCAATAGTTAACAGCAGTCCTAGGACAGTTAACACAGGCCTAAGCAACAGGCTGATAAATCAGCACACTTGTGAGGCTTATTTAGGGACTGGTCATCAGGGAAAGTTATTATTGTATAAATATTTTTTTATCCTTTTTTTCAGGGATGAAGGTGGTGAGTGGTGAGAAATCAGAAAGAATAGTGCATAACATTATGAATATACAATTTAATAATAGATGAAAGGCTTTTCCAAAAATAGCAGAAGTGCTATGTGCTGACTATTTCACAGCAATTGTAAAAAGTGAAGTACGTCAAATAATATTCTGTGCACTGAAAGACAAGAGTTAGATATGGGGAAATAGTTGTGAAGATGATCTGTAAAATCCAATTTTACCTGTTAGTGATTAAGCTGGGATAGCAGAAGCCAGTGAGTTAGCAAAGGGATGTTTGCCCATTTGGGCATCCTGAATGCCAAGGTCAAAGTACTGAGAGATAAAATGAGGCCAAAAGGAGGACAATCTGTTTACCACAAGAAACAGCTTAAGAATCACAAACTCACTTGATGTTATATGAGGTTAGTGCATGAACCACTGAAGAAAAAACAGACATGAGGAACCACTGGAATTAAGGAGACCTTAACCAACCCTGCTATCAATAGACATTCTGGATGCCATTAGACAATATTTGCATCACTGTTAACCCTAGAATTGCAGAGAGAACTGTCATACTTACATAAACTCAGAAAAGAACAGATACTGTATGACCACTGCAAAACAAATGGGGAACAAGCTTCATCATCTACCTGGTAACCCCTGTACAACTCATAATTGTTTCTCATCAGTATGGTGGAACGACAAACACTCTGGTTTCTGGATGTTGCTATCCTGGCCCCTCTACTAGTCTCTCCACTTTTCTTCAAAAAATTCTTTCTTAAAAAGCAACCATTGAAACCCAATATGACAAACTCCTGCTGAGAAATCTTGAATGGGTGTTTATTACCCTAGATGAGAAATATGATTGTCTGTCCCTGGGGGAACAGATAAGTAACGCATCACGCATGCACACTATGTGTTATTCCTGCGGGTCACGTAGACAGAATTAGACTACGCAGAGCCGAGTGGATACATCTTAAAAGCATAGTTCACAGTTAAAACATCTGAATGTAAGAAAAATTGATCATGCTTCTGGCCACGATGAATTAACAGGAATCTGATTCGCTCTGCCACCTAAACATCTATAAATCAAAAATGTTATAAAGCTTTACATCATGGCACCATGAGCCACACAGGATAAGGGGTCCCCAACACAAGGGAAATTAACAAGGTGATTCCCTGGGTTGTCCGATTCCCCCCAAGCCGAACTTCTTGCCTGGATAGAGTTCCCAGGCTACAGCACAGAAAGACTGAACACAAACAGAGCTCAATGAGTGAAGGAGACAGAGTTGAGAATTCCAAGAGGCCAATGTGACTAGAATATTCTGGGAGTAAAGGAGGGGTGAGAGCTGCACAGAGAGGTAGTGCTGGAGAGCTGCAGAGGTCTCCCACCTGGGTGCAGTGTATGACAAAAGGGCAGTGGTGGTAGTTGACTTCCCTTTTCTGAAGTGAGTAGCTGTGTGCGTCGTGGTGCCATGTGCTGAGATTGTGAAGATAGAAGCTTTAAAAACAAGAGAGATGGGGGATGTGAGTGTGTGGGAGGGGTGGCTATCCCAATACCACAATGAGACAGACTCACTGTGAGGAGCCCTTGAGACACCCACGTGGAGATGTCAAGTAGTATAATGTTCAAAGTCAATTACATCTCCATTAAGAAAAAAGAAGAAAGAGAAAAAATAAGAAGAAAAATAAAATAAAACAAGTGTAAAAGTCCACTATGGATTTTGTTTAAAAAAAAAAAACAACCACCACAGTTTCAAAATGAGAAGGGAACATGGCATTTTCTATTAGCGCACAGCAGCTCGTCAAGACTTTCACTTCTAAGGTCTGGTCACGTCGTACAGAAACGTGTTACACAAGAAGGGCTGAGAGACACAAGCAGCTAGCTGACAGGGAAGGTTGCTATGCAACAGCTGAGGAAAGCCATCCAGCCAGGCAGAATTGATGTTGGTCACTGGAGAGTAAAAGCTCTGGTCCTAGCAATAGCTTCCATTCAGACACAGGGGTCCTGGAGAGGCTGATAGAAAAATGAATATTAAAGTCCACTATGTTTGTTTGTTTAAAAAAAAAAAAAAAGAGGTGCAATTTGAAATGGGAGCATAGGATTTTCTTCAGTGATTCTGGAGCATGTGCGCCCTTGGGTGGGACACCAGTAAGTTCTCCTTTTGCTTCCCATTTTGCATATTGAGAAACCAGGCTCAGAGCTGTCCAGTGACCGGAGTGGGCTCACACAGCTAGCGACAGACTGACCCAGCACTCTGTCCCTGGAATTTGGAAGTCCAGCTGAGAGCTTCTATCCACACGACCACAGCTGCCCCAGGCCCCAGCCGTGGAAGGAACCAGGCCAAACATTTACTCTGAATCAGGGTTTGCCGTGACTCAGACACACAAGTGCCTGATTGTCCTGGCCGCTCCAGCGGGCACCAGGAAGGCCTCAGGGACAGCCTGTTTGTGCCACTCACAGCGAAGGGGCCTGACAGTCAGAGCAGGGAGTGGACCCCGAGGAGCAATTCGCACACCTGGATGGGCCCATATAGAGCAGGCAAGGGGTGGGCCTGGGGCCCCCTACCTGTTCCCCCTGGGATGCAGAGCATGAGCTTAGGTCTGAGAGAGGGGAAACCCGGTTTGTTGGGACAGATGTTCACAGGGCAGGGGAGGTGGAGTGGATCTGCTGCCCAAACTGGAGAGGGGAGGGTGCCTCGATCCCCGGGGCCAGGGCCAATGGAACACGGGTTTTGGAGTCAGGAAGACCCGAGCCCAAATGCTGCATTTTCACCTCACTGGCTCTGTGGCCTTGTCGCGTGAGTTCACAGCAATGCGTCTGTGCCTCAGCTTCCTGATCTGTAAAATGGGGGTGCTGACATCCACTTCCCAGGGCTGCCGTGAGAGGAAGATAATGCCCAGCACACACAAGCTGCCCGAAGAGTGGCTGGGGAAGCAGATGCTCCCAGTGTGTCTGGGGGCCCTAGACGGGGATAGTGGAGGAGAACACACGGGGAACTGGTGTCCTCTCGCCATTTCCATTTCTCCCGTTGCAGTTACCGACCGGCCTAGAGACCTCTGTATTGGTGACCTAGGGGTCATTCATGCTGGGGAAGCAGGGCTCAGTGTATTCCAGACCACACCGGAGGAGCTTAGAGGCAAGGGGGAGGGCAGGGCTGAGAGGCATTGTGCAAAAGTGGGGGGACTGAGGGTATGTGATGGATGGGTTGGAACCGCAATACAGGGCGCGCGTGCCCGCGTCCCCGGTCGGTGTCGCGGGGGCGGAGGGGTTGACAGTGAGGGGAATCTGGCGGGAGGGAGAAAACGCCCCCACCCCACCCCGCCCACCCACTGGCGGAACCGCATGCGCACAGGGGACCTGGTGGAAAAGGCTTTTGTTGGGAGAGCGGGCCGGCTGGAGGGGTCCGCGCATGCGCAGGCTGCCCAGCCGCCGGGGGTGGGGGGGTGCGGGGAGAAAAGGGGCGGGGGTGGTGGGAGCTGCTGTGCTGGCAGCAGTAGGCGAGGGCGCGGCTGCGGGTTCCTGGTGCTGAGGACGGACGCCATTGGAGCCCCAGGGAAGGTAAGGATCCAGCCCCAGACAGGACCGGGAGAGGGCAAGTGGAACCGGGTACGCTGTGCCCTTCCTCCCCACCCCACCCCCGCCCCCGGATGTGAACCAAAGCCCAAGCACGCAGAACTTGAACCCCATTAGACCCGTGGTCAACAAAGGAGCCGCCCCCCACCACGGCCACCAGACCCAGGCTCCCCGATTCGAGCCCTGCTTAACGCCGGAGCCCACCATCTGAACACCTTTAACGGACGCGCGTGCTCCGTGCCTGAGCTGCCTTAGCGCGGAGGCCCCACCCCCACTCCAACCATTCCCTGAGATCGGTGCAACCCAACTGACGGCTTTGCCCCCTTCCCCGAGTTGCGATCCTGGCCTTTGAGACCTCCAGCGCTTCCAGTTCGAGCCTCGCCTAGTCCGAGGACCCCGCCCCCCCCCCCCCCACCACGGAACCCCACTCCATCCCTCGTGAGCACTCCTGTATGAGTCCAGCCTAGACCTGAATCACCTGAATCCCTCCCTCCCCCTCACTGCGACTTTAGAGGGTCGCTGGGATTCATTTTCCCAGAGCTTCCAGCAGTCCCCGTTGTCTGAGCCTTCTCATGCCTTCTCCTCCCAGCATCCTGGCCCCCTGCTCCAGCCATTAAATCGAGGCGCTTTATTTCCCCTCTCTCAAAGCATCTCTTCTGGGACTCTCTGGACTGAAGCTCGCCAGTCCCACCCCTTGTTCCAATCCAGCCGCTGGTCTGGGGAGCCTGTGTGACCTAAACTCCCCTTTCAGTGCAGGGTCTCCGCCGACCTCCTCTGTCCTCCTAGGGCTCTGTCTCTGAGGGAATCTACCCCAGCAGCCCCTCACCCCCGCCCCAACCTTACACTGCCTGGAACCCGGTGACTGCAGCCCTCCACCTCCTGAGAGATCCCGCCTCCTGCTGGATCCCGCCCCCTCCCCCTGAGGAGGCCTCCTCATCCCTCTCAGGCTGAGCCCTCTTCTCCTTGGACCCCCAGCATGGCAGAGGGAAGCTACCGCAAGGAATCTGAAGGGTACAACGTTGAAGACATGGACGAGGTAGTGATGAAGTCGGGGAGGAAGACATGGTTGAAGGCAACGACTATGAAGAATTTGGTGCTTTCGGAGGCTACGGTGCCCTCACCAGCTTTGACATCCGCATCCTCAGAGCCTTTGGGAGCTTGGGACCAGGCTTTCGGCATCTTAGCGGTGAGGCCCTCCTCGGCCACCTGCTAGCCTGGGCCTTCTCTCTTGTGACGTCAGGGAGGATGGGAGGAGGGGGCCGATGAGGGCTGGAGTTGAAGGGGGAAGGACTGCCCAGCTTACCCAAACCTTCCCTCTCCTACTGGGAGCAGTGGGGGGTGGGGGGAAGCGGGGCGGGGACGGAGGGGGGCGGGAAGTGCTGGGAGGGCCCGGGGGCTGGTCGGGGGCTGGTCGGAGGCTGGCCAACACAGGGGAGCTATCTGTGTAGAGCTATCTGCCTTCCCCTCCCCTGCCATGCCATGCCCTGCCTTGCCCTCCCCTGCCCTCCCCTCCCCTCCCCTCCCTGCTCTGCCCTGCCCTCCTTTCCCCTCCCTGGTCTTGCAGAATGAGCCCTGGGGAACTGGAAAACCCAGTGCTGGCCAGAACTCTGCTGGAGGCATTTCGGATGGATCCAGAAACACTTGCCAATGAGACGGCTGCCCGTGCTGCCAACGTAGCCCGGGCCGCCGCCTCTAACCAAGCTGCTCGGGCTGCTGCCACTGCTGCCCGTGCCACCTACAATCAGGTGGTCGCTAACCACCACCCGGTGGCCACCCACCAGCGTCAGGAGGCGATACCCAGCCATGACATCTGCTGCCCAGGCTCCGGCAGCCACCCCTGAGACAAGCATCGCTTCTCCGCACAGCTCCCAGATGCAGTCAACAGCGATGGCTGCCCCTGGGGCTCCAGCAAGGTCCCCACAGCCGCAGACATCCTCCCAGGCCCAGGAGGCTGCGGCGAGGGCCCTAGTACGGCCTGTGCTTTCCCCCAGGCCTCGCGTGCAGGTGAGATGGATGCCACCCGGCCCAAGACAGCCTTCCTGGGTCAGAACGACGCCTTTGATTTCAGCCAGCCGGCAGGTTCAGTGGCATGGCCTTCCCACGCCCCAAGAGACCTGCCCCGGCCCAAGAGGCTGCCACAGAGGGCCCAGCGTTGCCTCCAGGGG